>NC_086444.1:214881571-215066571 GCF_028390025.1 Pseudophryne corroboree
TGTTAGCATGTTATCCTCTCTGAACCCCCCCCCCCTTCCCCCCCGTGATTACAACCCGCGGTCACAGTATCCTCTAACACCCCCCCCCCCCGCGCGATTGCATCCCGGACACACAGTATTACATACTCTCCCCTCGCCTCCCCTGCTATTGCATATCACACCACCACCCCCACCCACCGACACTTCCCGAACCCGCCCCCCCCCCCCCCCCCCGCCCGCTGCAATACTTCCCGCCCGCACTGTGACGATCGCAAGCCCCGCAGGAAGGGGGAAAGAGTATACTGTAAAAAAATAAATATACATATATATGTATATATATATATATATATGTGTGTTCTACTTGCTGCTGTGCCCTCCTAGGACTTGTACAGGTCCAATATATGTTAAAAATCAGGCAGCGCTCCACGGACTTACAATGTATAATATTTATATATTATAGATATATATATATAGATATTATATATGTGTGTGTATATATATATATATACACACACACACACACACACACACACACACACACACACACACACACACACTATGTGTGTGTATGTATATATATATATATATATATATTATACACTGTAAGAATGAAGGATGCTGATTACTTTGTTTGTAAGTCTGTGGAGTGCTGCCAGTTTTTTTTCTTTTCTTTTTTTTTTTACATATATTGGACCTCTACAAGTCCTAGGAGGGCACACCAGCTCCGGTGCCTTCCAGGAGTTAAAAACACTTGACATGTGAACAAGTTGGCGGCACTCAGAGACTTTAATTTGAAAGTCGGCCTGGTTGGGTGGACGTTCTCTGATGACAACCGCTCGCCAGCCGCCGCCAGCCACCCACCGCACGCCACTCACCACCAGCCGCCCGCCGCCAGCAGCCCACCGCTCACCGCTGCCAGCCACCAGCAACAAATGAGGTAATGTTCCACTGCTGTCACCTCTCTCCCTGTCGATACCATCCCTGTCCCTACTGTCACTCTTTCTCTCCCTGCTGTCACTGTTGTCACTCTCTCTCCCTGTCGTCACTCTTTCTCCCTGTCGTCACTCTTTCTCCCTGTCGTCACTCTTTCTCCCTGTCGTTACTGTCGTCTCTCCCTGTCGTTACTGTCGTCACTCTCTCTCCCTGTCGTCACTGTCGTCACTCTCTCTCCCTGTCGTCACTCTCTCTCCCTGTCGTCACTCTCTCTCTGTCGTTACTGTCGTCACTCTCTCTCCCTGTCGTCACTCTCTCTCCCTGTCATTACTGTTGTCTCTCCCTGTCGTCACTGTCTCTCACTGTCGTCACTCTCTCTCCCTGTCGTCACTCTCTTTCTCCCTGTCGTCACTCTGGATGTCCCTGCTATTACAATTTCAGCTCATTCAGTGTGCTACAATGTGAATTTCGGCTCACTCAGTGTGCTATAATGTGAATTTCGGCTCATTCAGTGTGCTACAATGTGAGTTTCGGCTCATTCAGTGTGCTACAATGTGAATTTCGGCTCATTCAGTGTGCTACAATGTGACTGTCGGCTCATTCAGTGTGCTACAAGGTGAATTTCGGCTCATTCAGTGTGCTATAATGTGAATTTCGGCTCATTCAGTGTGCTACAATGTGAATTTCGGCTCAGTCAGTGTGCTACAAGGTGACTGTCGGCTCATTCAGTGTGCCACAAGGTGAATTTCGGCTCATTCAGTGTGCTATAATGTGAATTTCGGCTCATTCAGTGTGCAACAATGTGAATTTCGGCTCATTCAGTGTGCTACAATGTGAGTTTCGGCTCATTCAGTGTGCCACAATGTGAATTTCGGGTCATTCAGTGTGCTCCAATGTGAATGTCGGCTCATTCAGTGTGCTACAATGTGAGTTTCGGCTCGTACCGTGTGCTATAAGGTGAAAGGAGCACCAGTACTAGATAGTACAAGAGGTTCTACTACACTGGTCATGCCCCCTTTTTGAGTGACCACGCTCCCTTTTATGGAGCACATAATTACGTCCTTGACTTTTGCATACCCCCACTTCAAAATTTCCATTTCAACCACTGTATGTATGTATGTATGTATGTATATATATATATATATATATATATATATATATATAGCCGTTTGTGGCGCCACCGCTAGACAGCTGTAGTAGAGGCCAGCTACTTGTCAGAGTTATATGGCGTGGTATACGGGCTGCGCTGCAAATTCCTGTCTGTACGCTCCGCCCCTCTCGGCATGCAAAAGTAGACAGACACTACACTGTCCGCCTACTTCTGTGACAATGCAAGTTGTTATTAGTATTATTATTATTATTATTATTATTATTAACAACAACAACAGTTTCTTATATTCAGTTGCACTTTACAAGTGATAGAACAAAGCTGGGTAATTACAGACAAAGCAGTAGGAACAGGGTCGGCTCTATCATTAGGCAGCTGCCTAGGACGCTATGATCTAGGGGGTCTGCTTATCATAAAATTAAGGATAACTGTGAGAGGTGCATCCTTGTTTAACTTAACACAGACTATGGCGTTTGAACTTATAAGATGTCACCTCCAGACTTTCACCTGAGGGGCTGGATAGTAGGTACTGGTGTGTGGTTTGGGAATGAAGGAGGGGGCAGCATGCTGAAGTTTTGCCTAGGGCGTCGAGAAACCTTGCACCGGCCCTGTATGTATTCCCGTGTGTATGTACACACACTGCACCCATTATAGATACACCACTGTATACTGGATACACAGTCCGCCATGAACACGGTGATAGACAGAATTTGGTATGCTGCTTCCATGAAATACATAACTAAGCTAAAGCAGTGGCGTAACTACTGCCCCCGCAGTACTCGCGGTGGCTTGGGGGCGAGGGGCTGCGGGGGCGCCACTGATTTACAGCAGACTGACATGCGGACGAGCGTCCGCATGTCAGTCTGCAGTCTCCTTCCCTCCGCCGCTTGTTGGAGGGACACGGAGGGCACACAGCGCGCCTCCCTGTGTCCCTCCTGCTGCATCATCTCCGGCGGACGCGGGTCTAATAGGGGGAAGTGCCGTCCGTGAGCTCTAATTGGCTCACGAACCGGCACTTCCCCCTAATAGACCCGCGGCCGCCGGAGATGATGCAGCAGGAGGGACACAGGAGAGGCGAGCTGTGCCCTCCGTGTCCCTCCAAAAAGCGACGGCGGGGGGGGGGTAAATATCTGGCACTGGGGGCATATATGGCACTGGGGGGGGGGGGAGGGAGGAATATCTGGCACTGGGGCATTTCTGGCACTGGGGGGAATATCTGGCACTGGGGGCATATCTGGCACTGGGGGAATATCTGGCACTGGGGGGGGGGGATATCTGGCACTGGGGCATATATGGCACTGGGGGGGAATATCTGGCACTGGGGGCATATATGGCACTGGGGGGGGATATCTGGCACTGGGGGCATATATGGCACAGGGGGCATATATGGCACTGGGGGGGAATATCTGGCACTGGGGGCATATATGGCACTGGGGGGGATATCTGGCACTGGGGCATATATGGCACTGGGGGGAATATCTGGCACTGGGGGCATATATGGCACTGGGGGGGGATATCTGGCACTGGGGCATATATGGCACTGGGGGGAATATCTGGCACTGGGGGAATATCTGGCACTGGGGGGGGATATCTGGCACTGGGGCATATATGGCACTGGGGGGGAATATCTGGCACTGGGGGCATATATGGCACTGGGGGGGAATATCTGGCACTGGGGGCATATATGGCACTGGGGGGGATATCTGGCACTGGGGGCATATATGGCACGGGGGGAATATCTGGCACTGGGGGGGAATATCTGGCACTGGGGGCATATATGGCACGGGGGGAATATCTGGCACTGGGGGGGAATATCTGGCACTGGGGGCATATTTGGCACTGGGGGGGAATATATGGCACTGGGGGCATATCTGGCACTGGGGGCATATGTGGCACTGGGGGGGAATATCTGGCACTGGGGGCATATGTGGCACTGGGGGGGTATATGTGTACCTGGCACATGGGGACGACGACTATATTTGGCACTGGGGCATGTAAGTACCTGGCACCGTGGGGGAATATCTGGCACTGGGGACATATGTGGCACTGGGAGCACAGCCCTAGCAACAAGGACTACCTCCTAGCAACGAGCATGACACCCAGTGCATGAAACACCTGGCAACGAGCATGACACCCAGTGCATGAAACACCTGGCAACGAGCATGACACCCAGTGCATGAAACCCCTGGCAACGAGCATGACACCCTGAGCATGAAAACCCCTGGCACCGTGCATGGAACCAAGAGCATGAAACCCCTGGCAACGAGCATGACACCCAGTGCATGAAACCCCTGACAACGAGCAGGTAATTGAAAAGTAATTAGAAGCTTTACTGTAGGACTTAATGTGTAATGGGCATTACGGTGTGTGGCATAATGTATCACGGACATTGCGGTGTGTGTCATAATGTGTCACAGGCATTACGGTGTATGGTATACTATATCGCGGGCATTGTGATATGTGGTATAATGTCTCAGGGTCATTGCAGTGTGTGGCATAATGTATCACGGACATTGCGGTGTGTCATAATGTGTCAGGCATTACGGTGTGTGGTATACTATATCACGGGCATTGTGGTATGTGGTATAATGTCTCAGGGTCATTGCAGTGTGGCATAATACATAACGGGCATTGCGATGTGTGGCATAGGGTATAACGGGCAGGGCATTGCGGTATGTGTCACAGGCATTACGGTGTATGGTATACTATATCACGGGCATTGTGGTATAATGTCTCAAGGTCATTGCAGTGTGTGGCATAATGTGTCACAGGCATTGTATGTGCTATAATGTATCGGGCATTGCAGTGTGTGGCATAATGTATCACGGACATTGCGGTGTGTGTCATAATGTGTCACAGACATTGTATGTGCTATAATGTATCAGGGGCATTGCAGTGTGTAGCATAATATAACGGGCATTGCGATTCCTGTCATAATGTGTCACAGGCATTACGGTGTGTGGCATAATGTGTCAGACATTACGGTGTGTGGCATAATGTGTCGGGGGCATTACAGTGTGTGCATATTGTGTCGTGCATTATTGTGTGCGGCATAATGTCTAAGGGCCATTGCAGTATGTGGCATAATGTATACTGGGCATTACTATAAGGAGGAAAAATGACAAATAATGTAAGGGGCATGAATCAGGATTATTTTTCTTTCCTGTGGTGGCCAACGTATGGGCGTGCAGGTTGCAAAACTGGGGTATAAGGTAGTCTTTTCCTGCAATGTCACGCCCCTTTATGCGAAACCACGCCCACTCCAACAAAACCACGCCCCTTTCTTCGGCGCGCGCATATTTATCCCTTTCTTGCTCCAGATTATGGAGCATGAAGGGGGGGGGGGGGGGGGCGCCGAAGAATTTTTTGGCTTGGGGGAGAAAAATTTCTAGTTACGCCACTGAGCTAAAGCATGATGGGGTGGAATGCTTTCACAAAGTGTGAGACCTCTGGTATAACACCATGGCAATTGGCAGAGACAGTGTGACTCCCTTGCCTAGTGGCTCTGCTCAGGCTTTGTTTCTTTCCTTTGCTGTGCATCCACTTTTAGATGTACTGTATTCCCCTAGGTCCCATCCTATTAAAAACAAGAACAAAAAGAAAAAGAAAAAAATGGCAGGTTTGAGCCATTTTTCTTTGGGTGTCAGTTTTTATTTATTACATCCTGCTTATGATCTGCATATCTGATTCATGTTTATATTTCGCTGCTGAGCTGCTAAAATGTCTTTATACTCCATATGCATAATTTGTTTAAACTATTTTTAAGATCTAAGACTACCATATCACACTGAAAATAAAATACTTAAAATATATATTTATTTTCCCTTTTATTAAAGCAGCAAAAAAATGTATAAAGTCCCCTACACACGGAACGATATTTTAAATGATGTGGACTCTTCCGAACAACTGTAATGACACATAGTTTAAGAGGTGCCGCATGTACGGATGATGACGATGCGCCCACCTGCGGGTCGCTATTCGTCTACTCAGATATTTTGAACATACAGAAATATCTGAGGAGGTGGGGTACAATGCCATGCTGGCGAATTCAGCATGTCCCGGCTCCCCCGCAGTTGCTCGTTGCTGCCGGCATCGGAAAGAGCCGATATCAGCACCCCGACGGTACCCGCCACTCACAATATGTAATTTGGGGACACATCGTGCTGTGTGTTGGGGCCTTAAATATGTGTGTTTACTAAACAAAAATGCATGTGGCTGTAAGTCATAGTTTGGAACTTACTCCTTGGTTTGTTTCTTTAGTCTGGTATTACTGATTGAAAATTCTGCTTAAAAGTAGAGACGTGCGGCTGGTACTTATCTTGTATTGGTTTTGGTACCAATTCCCCGTTCGTGTTTTGGATCTAAATGATTTTTGGGAAAAAACATAAAAACAGCTAAAATCACATAATATGGGGGTAATTTTAATCCTACGGTATTATTAACCTGAATAACATTAATTTCCACTCATTTCCAGTCTATTCTGAACACCTCACAATATTGTTTTTAGGCCAAAAGGTTGCACCGAGGTGGCTGTATGACTAAGCTAAGCGACACAAGTGTGCGGCACAAACACCTGACAGGATTGCAGATTTAAAAAAAAAATAGGCCACAAACAGCACATGATGCAAAGAAGAAAAAGAGGTGCAATGAGGTAGCTGGATAACAAAGCTAAGCAAAACAAGTGTGCGGCACAAACACCTGGACCATCTAGGAGTGGCACTGGAGTTGCAGACAGGATGGCACTTAAAAAAACTAGGCCCCAAACAGCACATCATGCAAAGAAGTAAAAGTGGTGCAATGAGGTAGCTGTATGGCTAAGCTAAGCGACACAAACAATTGGCCCATCTAGGAGTGGCACTCCAGTGTCAGACAGGAGGGCAGATATAAAAAAAGGCCCCAAACAGCACATTTATTTATTTATTTATTACCAGTTACTTATATAGCGCACACAAATTCCGCAGCGCTTTACAGAGAATATTCAGTCATTCACATCAGTCCCTGCCCCCGTGGAGCTTACAATCTATATTCCCTATCACATGTACATGCACACACATTCATGCTAGGGTTAATTTTGTTGGGAGCCAATTAACCTACCAGTATATTTTTGGATTGTGGGAGGAAACCGGAGTACCCGGAGGAAACCCACGCAAGTACGGGGAGAATATACAAACTCCCCACAGTTAGGGCCATGGTGGGAATCGAACCCATGACCTCAGTGCTGTGAGGCAGTAATGCTAACCATTACACCATCCGTACTGCCCACATCATGCAAAGATGAAAAAGAGGTGCAATGAGGTAGCTGTATGACTAAGCTAAGCGACACAAGTGTGCAGCACAAACAACATGGGACGTTCTGGAATTTGCCCAGATGTAATACATGCACAATATTGGTGGCACAGGATAGCATACCCCTAAACCAAACACACACGGCAAAGCCTGTAAAATTAATTTGTATAATAATAACCCTTTTATTTGAAGCTATTATAATAATATGCAGCACAGGTGAGAGTACCCCTACATCACACAGGGTAAACCGTGTACAAATTATTTGGATAATAATATAAGTAATGTATATAACCCTTTTATTCGGAGTAAATAATATACAGCACAGGACACCCCCACTGGACTTATGGCAGCACAAGTCTCCACCACTAGACTGTTGCAGCACAAGACAGCATAACTGGACTGGACTTATACGGCAGTACTTCTGGACTTAAACGGCAGCACCCCTGAACTTGTACAGCAGTGTCAGACAGGATGGCACTTTAAAAAACTAGTCCCCAAACAGCCCATGATGCAAAGAAGAAAAAGAGGTGCAATATGGAATTGTCCTTGGGCCCTCCCGTCCACCCTTATGTTGTATAAACAGGACATGCACACTTTAACAAACCAATCATTTCAGCGACAGGGTCTGCCACACGACTGTGGCTGAAATGACTGGTTTGTTTGGGCCCCCACCAAAAAAGAAGCAATCAATCTCTCCTTGCACAAACTGGCTCTACAGAGGCAAGATGTTGACCTCATCCTCTGATTCCTCACCCCTTTCACTGTGTACATCCTCCTCCTCACAGAGCCTTAATTCGTCACCACTGGAATCCACCATCACAGGTCCCTGGGTACTTTCTGGAGGCAATTGCTGGTAAGGGTCTTCCCGGAGAAATTTATAAATCATTTTGATGAACATCATCTTCTCCACATTTTGTGGAAGTAACCTCCTATGCTGATCGCTGACAAGGTTACCGGCTGCACTATACACTCTTTCGGAGTACACACTGGAGGGGAGGCAACTTAGGTAAAATAAAGCAAGTTTGTGCAAGGGCATCCAAATTGCCTCTTTTTCCTGCCAGTATATGTAAGGACTGTCTGACATGCCTACCTGGATGCTGTCACTCATATAATCGTCCACCATTCTTTTAATGGTGACAGAATCATATGCAGTGACAGTAGACATGTCAGTAATCGTTGGCAGCTCCTTCAGTCCGGACCAGATGTTAGCACTAACTCCTGACTGCCCTGCATCACCACCAATGGGTGGGCTCAGAAATCTTATCCATTTCCTCGCAGTCTCAGTTGCGGGAGAGAGTTAAGGAGGAGCTGTTGACGGGTCACGTTCTGCTTAAGCTGACAATTTTCTTGCCAGCAGGTCTTTGAACCTCTGCAGACTTGTGTCCGCCGGAAAGAGAAATACAACGTAGGCTGTAAACCTAGGATCGAGCACGATTGCCAAAATGTAGTGCTCTGATTTAAACAGATTGACCACCCTTCAATCCTGGCAAAGTGAATGAAGGGCTCCATCCACTAGTTCCACATACTTTGCAGAATCGCTCCGTATTAGCTCCTCCTTCAATTTCTCCAGTTGCTTCTGCAAAAGCCTGATGAGAGGAATGACCTGACTCAAGTTGGCAGTGTCTGAACTGACTTAACGTGTGGCAAGTTCGAAGGGTTGGAGAACCTTGCACAAGACAGAAATCATTCTACAGTGGACTTGAGTCAGGTGCATTCATCCTCCTTTGCCTATATCGTAGGTGGATGTATAGGCTTGAATGGCCTTTTGCTGCTCCTCCATCCTCTGAAGCATATAAAGAGTTTAATTTCACCTCGTTACCACCTCTTGCTTCAGGTGATGGCAGGGTAGGTTCAGGAGTGTTTGATGGCGCTCCAGTCTTCGGCATGTGGTGGCTGAATGCCGAAAGTGGCCACCGACAGCATCTCCTGCATGCCCCTGTCATTTTTCAAACAATTCTGCACCACCAAATTAATTGTATGTGCAAAACATGGGACGTGCTGGAATTTGCCCAGATGTAATGCATGCACAATATTGGTGGCGTTGTCCAATATCACAAATCCCCATGAGAGTCGAATTGGGGTAAGCCATTCTGCGATGATGTCCCTCATTTTCTGTAAGAGGTTGTTAGCTGTGTGCCTCTTACGGAAAGCGATGATACATAGTATAGCCTGCCTAGGAACGAGTTGGCGTTGGCGAAATGCTGCTACTGGTGCCGCTGCTGTTGTTGCTGCGGGAGGCTATACATCTACCCAGTGGGCTGTCACAGTCATATAGTCCTTAGTCTGCCCTGTTCCACTTGTCCACATGTCCGTGGTTAAGTGGACAGTGGGTACAACTGCATTTTGTAGGACACTGAGGACACTTTTTCTGATGTCTCTGTACAGTCTTGGTATCGCCTGTCTAGAGAAGTGGAACCTAGATGGGATTTGATACCGGGGACATAGTACCTCAAACAATTCTCTAAGTCCCACTGAACTAATGGCGGATACCGGACGCACGTCTAACACCAACATGGCTGCAAGGGCCTCAGTTATACGCTTTGCAAAAGGATGACTGCTGTCATATTTCATCTTCCTCACAAAGAACTGTTGGACAGTCAATTTCTTACTGGAGGTAGTACAAGTGGTCTTCCGACTTCCCCTCTGGGATGATGATCAACTCCCAGCAGCAACAGCAGCAGCGGCAGCAACAGCAGCAGTAGGCGTACCACTCAATGATCCTCTGGAGGAATCCCAGTTAGGAGAGGACTCCTCAGTCTTGACAGTGACATGGCCTGCAGGACTACTGATGTTCATGACTGAGGAGGAAGTTGACGTTAAGGGAGTTGGTGGTGTAGCTTGCAGGAGCTAGGGTACAAGAGGAAGAAGGGATTTAGGTGTCAGTGGACTGCTTACGCTCTTACCCAAAGTTTCACAACTTGACGCTGACTTCTGATGAATGCGCAGCAGGTGATGTATAAGGGAGGATGTTCCTAGGTGGTTAACATCCTTACCCGTACTTATTACAGATTGACAGAGGCAACACACGGCTTGACACTTGTTGTCCGGATTTGTGGAGAAATTATTCCACACAGAAGAGGTGGCTTTTTTGGTATTTTGCTCAGGCATCACAATGGGCTTCTTCATCCCATGGATGACAGGTGTCTCCCCCGGTGCCTGATTTAAACAAACCACATCATCATCAGAATCCGCATCATCATCTTCCTCCTCAGCGCCAGCAACACCCATATCCTCATCCTGGTGTACTTCAACAGTGACATCTTCAATTTGAATATCAGAAACTGGACTGTGGTTGCTCCTTCCAGCACTTGCAAGGGGCGTGCAAATGGTGGAAGGAGCCACCTCTTCCCGTCCAGTGTTGGGAAGGTCAGGCATTGCAACCGCCGACACACTTGGACTCTCATTGGGGATTTGTGATAACATCTTAGAACGCACAGTTCTTTTCTGTGCTTTTTCCTGCTTAACTCTTTTAATTTTTCTAGTGGGAGGATGAGGGCTTCAGTCGTCATGTGAAGCTGAACCACTAGTCATGAACATAGGCCTGGGCCTTAGCCATTCCTTGCCACTCCATGTCGTAAATGGCATATTGGCAAGTTTACATTTCTCCTCAGACCATTTAAATTTCTTTTTTGGGGTCGTTTTACTGAACTTTGGCTTTTGGGATTTTACATGCCCTCTACTATTACATTGGGCATCGGCCTTGGTAGATGACATTGATGGCATTTCATCATCTATGTCATTACTAGCAGCAGCAGCTTCAGCACCAGTAGGAAGTGGTTCTTGATCTTTCCCTATTTTATCCTCAAATTTTTGTTCTCCATTATTTTTCAGGAGTTATTTAACACAATATGCGGCACAGGAAAGCGTACCCCTACACCTCACAGGGCAAACCCTGTAAAAAATATTTGGATTAAATATTAATAACCCCTTTATTTGGAGTAAATAATATACAGCACAGGACAACACCACTGAATTTATATGGCAGTACCACTAGACTGGATTTATACGGAATTATATGGATTTATATGGAATTATACGGCAGTACCACTGGAATTATACGGCAGGATCACTGGAATTATACGGAAAGATCACTGAATTCATACGGCAGTACCGCTGGACATATATGGTAGTATCAATGGACATACACAGCAGGATCACTGGACATATACGGCAGTATCAAAGGACATATACGGCAGGATCAATGGACATATACGGCAGGATCTATGAACATATATACGACAGGATCACTGGACATATACGGCAGTATCACTGGACATATACGGGAGTATCACTGAACATATACAGCAGTATCAATGGACACATACGGCAGGATCACTGGACTTATACAGCAGGATCACTGGATTTATACGGCAGGATCACTGAAATTATACGGCAGTACCACTGGAATTATACGGCAGGATCACTGGACATATACAGCAGTATCAATGGACACATACGGCAGGATTACTGGACACATACGGCAGGATCACTGGACTTATACGGCAGGATCACTGGAATTATACGGCAGGATCACTGGAATTATACAGCAGGATCACTGGACATATACGGCAGTACCGCTGGACATATACGGCAGGATCACCGGACATATACGGCAGTATCACCGGACATATATGGCAGTACCACTGGACATATACGGCAGCACAGGGACACCACCACTGGAATGATGCAGGACAACACAGCATCACTGCAATAGACTGGACTTATACAGCAGCACTGGACATATGGCAGCAGAGGACACCACTGTGACTGGTCACTGGACTGACTGATGCACAGGACACTACCACTGGTCTGATGAAGGACAACACAGCAACACTGTTAGGGACTTGTTTTTATACAGCAGCACTGGAGATATGGCAGCAGAGGACACCACCACTGTGACTGGACTGATGCAGCACAATACACCACCAGTGAACTGATGCAGCACAACACAGCACCCTATACAGCAGCACTGGACATTTGGCAGCAGAGGACACAACCACTGTGACTGGAAAGATGCAGCACAAGACATGGATACTGAGGACACTGAGCGAACGGAGACATGTCCTCTCTCTACACTCTCCAATGCCAGAGTGAAAATGGCGGCGACTCGCGGCTCCTTATATGGAATCCAAACCCCACGAGAATCCGACAGCGGCATGATGACATTTTGCCTCGTTCTGGTTTCCGAGTCAGGTGGGAAAACCCGAGCCTGACTTTGATCCGGGCTCGGAGCATGAAGTCCAATAGGGTTCGGTTCTCTGAGAACCGAACCCGCTCATCTCTACTTAAAAGCTATATAACTCGAAGTTTAAAGAAAAAAAACAATCTGATTTTGCTGCAATAATTAACAAAACATAAATCATTTTTTTATATAGTACAGTGTGTTGTTTAAAGTTGTACTCATATGTCAGTTGAAGTTAATAAAAACATATTTAAATAGAAAATCAAAGTATTATAGTTACAAAACGACAAGCTATATTTATGTTAAAATGTTATAACAGTTATTTATTCTACTGTAAATAATATGTATAATTAAAACTGAACATGCAGAGATATTATTTGAGGTATTAGACTGTAAATGTAGATTGAAATAGTTTGCACGATTTGCGGAAAAAGGAGATGTTTATTTTTTGTTTGTTCTTACTAAGTCACTCATGTAGCATTAAGTGTCCCCAGACATAACATCTTATGCACTGTTAAACACACACATTAATGTGATGCACAATACCCATTGAAAATGCATTAGATATCTAAGATTTGACACTGATAAGTAAAGTCTATCCACATTCTTGACAGTGACTGCCAAGCAAACTAATGGCACACAATTCAAGCACACATTTATCTTATTCATACAGTCTGGTCTGACTCCACAACCCTCTGCATCATTTAAAGACTTTTAAAAGACATTTTGATGGTATATTTTTGTAGTGCTTCAAAATACTACATCCCAAAACCTGAAGTTTTAAGTAAATTATATGCTTTATCATGATAAAATAATAGAATAATAACACTCTATATCATTATCTTTTATTATTTAAATAAAGTCCCATGTTTGGCATATTCACAAATATCATTGATACAAACTTTGGGGGGTCATTCAGATCTGATCGCAAGCTGCATTTTTTGCAGCCATGCGATCGGGTCTGAACTGCGCATGCGTGTGACCCGCAATGCACTGGTGCGTCGGCCGCCGGTGATGACCGTCGCTGGGCAGCGACGAATCTTACGAAGAAAGCGATCACACCGGCGATCGCAAGAAGATTGACAAGCAGAAGGCGTTCATAGGCGGCAACTCACCGTTTTCTGGGAGTGTCTGGAAAAACGTAGGTGTGCCTGGCCGTTTCCAGGGAGGGATCCTGATGTCAGCTCCGTCCTGGTTCATCGCAGCGGCTGAGTAAGTCCTGGGCTATCCAGAAACTGCACAAACGATTGTTTGTGCAGCTGACTGCACAGCCGATCGCACCCCTGCACAGCGTCACCCCCCTCCCCTGTAGGCGGCGATTACATGGTCACAGCAGTGCAAAAAATAGCCTGCATGCGACCTGGTCTGAATTAAGCCCTCTATCTATAGTATATAATGGTACTATACTATGGAAGTGATATATTGGTTATGTTCTAAATTTATATTCACAATATATATTAAGGTTTCGTAGTATGACAAATGCTTATGTCAGGATCAATTGTCACATTTAGGGGGTTATTCAATTGTAGTCGGAAACTCCTGTCTTGTTGAAAAGATGTCAGTTTCCAACTTTTTTAGGTCGGAAACTGTTCCGACCAATTCAATGGGGCTGCTTTTTTCCTGACAAGTCGACAATTCCGACTTGACGGAAAACACGTGATTCGGGGGATTAACTGCGGAGCCACATGTTTTGTCGGATTCCGCTGCCAAATCTGACAGGATTTGGCCCCGGTTACGACAATGTCAATACGACTTTAAAAAAAAGTCGGATTTGCATTGTTGGGAACGGCCAAAACCTGTTGGGTTTGGCCGCTCGTTGAATACTGCATTGTCAGATCCTTTCCGTCGGAAAGGATCCGACAAGCATTGAATACCCCCCTTAATAGTAAACCCATAATGAGCTGACTCATTTTCATAGTGTCTGTAATTACTTTTCAGTTTATGAATCTATCCCAGATATTTTTACAGAAAATTTTTTTTTTTTCCCCAGGATATATTGTTAATTAGTTTGGTAATGTAACTAGATAGATTTTTACATTTATTTGATATGAATATAAACAAAACTCATAAAACATACACTTCTGAAATGTCGCCTAATTCTCATAAATGCAAGTATATGAAATATGTGACCTTCAATCAAACGGGTTAATGTAATTTTGACAGTACAGGTAAATTCAAACTGCCACTGATTTTGACCTTCAAACTGCTCATTTTAATACCCAGCAATTTAGAGGGTTAAAACTGAGATTGTCATTGATGTGTAGTCATAAGCAGCTGGTTGGAAAGGCCAGAATTGCCATTAATATGAGCCAAAAATGTGCATGCAGTTTGATCTATATGACCAGCCAGAACATAAAATAGTCACATTAAATATATGTATTCAATTGTCACTAATTAAAACTTAACTAGGGGTCTAAATAATTAATAAATATTTTTATTGAGAACAATTATTTAATGCATTTATTATTGAGAGAAAATGAATAGTAAATAATAAATAAAATTTGCACAGACAATATAATATTTAATAATTGTAAAGAGGCCAATATAATTTACAAACTAAATAATGGAGCCAGGAATATGTGCACGTTTATTGGGGCCATGTGAAATAATTAATGATGAAGGTAAGTGCATGCTGATATTTTTAATGCCATAAGTCTGCAATGGGTGCCCACATCATTATAAAGATATTAATGTCCTATTACAAGAAAAAAAATTGTGGCCCTGTTACTTAGGGGTCTTTTTACTAAGCCTTGGATGGAGATTAAGTCACTGGAGATAAAGTACCAGCCAATCGGTTCTTAATTGCTATGCCACAGGTTGTGTTTTAAAAAATGACAGGAGCCGATTGGCTGGTACTTTATCTCCAGCAAATTTATCTCCATCCAAGGCTTAGTAAATAGACCCCTTAATTTATAAATAATATTTTACCCTTAATATTGATTAAATATTATATTATCTGCCTAATTATTATTATTTTTTTTAATTTGCACCCGAATAATAAATGCATTAAAATACTATGCCCCATAAATATGTTATTCATTGTTTGGGCCCATTAAGCAAGTCTCAATTTGAAACAATAAAATTATACTTTTAATGTTCCTCTTTATTATGTTCTGGATGACAGATAGCTTAAACAGTTTTTACAAGCTTGTTTGTTTGCCAGAGAAACATCTATTGTTTGGACAATTTTTAAGGCTGTTTACAAACATTTTATGAATTTACCTATCCTCTCCTGATCTCCCACCTCCTGTGTTAACCTACGTTACTGAGCATTATTCTTCCATTTCATATTCAATGTAATCTCCCAACTCCACCTTTCAAAAAAAGCTAGGGCACAGTGGTGGGTTATTCCCTTTATACTATATGTATGTATAAAGAAGATAATCCCTACCCCTGAAGCTCAATTCCAAACTGTCGCTCTTGACTCAAATCGTTATTTACTTCCCACATTGATTCCATGCACTCATCTCCCACTATTTGTGTTCAAGGTGTGCAATATATTTTTATATATATATATATATATATATATATATATATAAATATAGGTTGTGTATGGGCCGGCACTCATCCCAGTTGCTTCAGCATACCCCGGTGCCTTCTGGTATAGATTCTGCAAACTCCCAATAGAAAACAGCGGCACTCGAGGAAATTTAAAGTCAAATAAATATATTCAAAGTGCACAAAAAAGCCGACGTTTCGGGGCTCATCTGCCACTTTGTCAAGGTGTGTGACAGTGTATAGGAAAAAACACGTACCTTTTATCTAAGAGAAGCCCACCAGTGCTCTGTTCGTGGCCGGAGACGCGGCTTCCCACTGTACTTCCGGTCCCTCTGTGATGACCTCACCAAGGCTGCGCCTCTCAGTTGCCTAGGCAACCTGGACGCTGCTCCGTGCTTAGGTCAATACTGTGAAATAAAGTGAAACTATGAAAGCCGTGCCCTCTCTACGTACCAGAACCCTTCACCTTGGTTTAAACTAACGCTGGTAGTTTAAACCAAGGTGAAGGGTTCTGGTACATAGAGAGGGCACGGCTTTCATAGTTTCAATTTATTTCACAGTATTGACCTAAGCACGGAGTAGCGTCCAGGTTGCCTAGGCAACTGAGAGGCGCAGCCTTGGTGAGGTCATCACAGAGGGACTGGAAGTACAGCGGGAAGCCGTGTCTCCGGCCACGAACAGAGCACTGCCGGGCTTCTCTTAGATAAAAGGTACATGTTTTCTCCTATACACTGTTACACACCTTGACAAAGGGGCAGGTGAGCCCCGAAACGTCTGCTTTTTTGTGCACTTTGAATATATTTATTTGACTTTAAATTTCCTCGAGTGCGGCTTTTTTCTATTGGGAGTTTATATATATATATATATATATATATATATATATATATCAGCAACGGGAATGAAGCATCATGGTAGATTTGAAACAAAGTTATTTTGTGCAGATTGCTTGTATGGATGTTTATTTAGTATTACAGCTAACAACAGTTTTAGAACCAGCATCGCACTATCATGTATGTTTTGATATTATTTGAGCATTTATATGTATGGTATTATTTGTTTTTGGAAATCTGATATCACTCAGTTTGCACTTAATGATAGGGCACATGTTGTGGTATACATCCAGTGTGTTTGGGCACTGTTTGGTTTTCTGATTGCCTCTTGTACACCGGGTTACCTAGGTAACAGCAAGCACTGAGTGTTGTTAGGTTTCCTCAGGAACAGTCCAACGGCGTGGTTGCGCCGCATCACTTCCAGTTCCAGCAGTTGCCATGGCCGGAGGTGTGGCGGCTGGGTCCCGGGCGTGTGGGCGGGAGAAGCTGATGATCAGATTGGTGATGGTATTGTATAAATTTCTTGTATTGTGTCTTGTTTGTTATCCTGATGAAGGGGGAAACCCCGAAACATAGAAAGTAGAAGCTTGATTGCTGTTTTGCACTGTTTATGGAGACTCTGAGTGCCACTTCATTCCCGTCGCTACATGTGTGTGGGGATGCTGTCCCCTGTAAGAGGGCACCAGAGCACTTACAGTCTATTTTGTTTGAGGAGTGCCGGATCTACGAATTGGATACATATATATATATATATAATTATAGAAACCAGAGGGTGCTGTGATTTTTAAGCATGATTGTCCACTAGTAAGTCCATGCAAATTTTAAATGGAAATCAAATGTTCAAATGTAATCCCAGCTGGACTTGATTAGAACCCCAACCATGGACTTTTGTTCAATGGAGCTTGGACCACAAAATATTGAACTCAGCCAAATAATGACCTGGAAGATGCCCTCTCGCCAGAGCAGACACCCAATACATGGCATCAGAGGCCTTTTATTAATAGAATATATGAGATTTATTCATGACATTCAACATAAAATGTAGACGATTGATCTTACATCATAAAAAGGTGTTTTACGTAGAACCAATGCTACTATGGAACAGAAATATTATAGGTTGCCGCCAACCACCCTAGGGTGTGAGCTCAGTGGTGGAGGTTCCAATGTAGACAGCATTAATCCAAATGCCTAATAACCTATGCGTCTCATCCTTTGCACAGGAATTCTTCAGGGGTAAAATCACAATTTGAAAAAGAAAGGTGGGTAACAATAGACTCCACCAGCCAAAAAGCATCCTTAGGCCTAAAACACAAATTGTACCTATCAACAGGTAACAATGGGAAAATTCCTAGTCGGGACCACTGGCCGATCACATCCCTTAGAGGGTCAGTGAGCACATATAAATCCTCTGAGGACATGGAAATCAGCAGAACACCTACTCCTTCATGAGCTGCAGTGGGAATTGGAAAGGAAAGTTGTTGAAGGTTGCCAGTTACATGACCAGTGTCTCTTTGGTATATATCAACTTGCATTGTGCGTAACCATAGCATGTAGTATTTGTCTTGGTCTATCATTTACTGGATTGATGTGCAAACTGAAACTTCCTTTGTCAAGATATTTGTCAATATTTTATATATATATATATATATATATATATATATATATACATATAACTGTGCTCAGGGTGTGCAATATATTTTGTATATTCATATACATATAGTAATTTTAGACTTGAGAAGCCTATAAACACTGCATGCACTGAGTGTTAAGCGTCCATTTTTTCCTTTATTGCTCCTCTCCCTGTTGTCACATCGAGATCATACATATGGATGGAGCCGCACTCATCTGAGTTGGCTCCATCGCAAACGAGCACTCCCGATCCATCCACCTAGTCACGCTGGGAGTGCACAGAGATGCTCTCCCATTCATAGCATAGGAGAGCGTCTCCGTCTGGGAGCGTGCGACCACCTGGACAGAGACACTCTCCCACTCTAGTGAATGGGGCGCGTCTCTGTCATTGGTGCGCATGACCAGCCGGAGATGCTGAATCCTAGGGGCGCCTAGGCATAGACGGAGTCACGACTAGCGTGGCACCATCTGTACCTCATTCTCTTTCTAGGCTGCTAAGCTATACAATAGTGAAAACGCAATCCAAGTTCATCCAGTACTTTTTTTGTGATGCCTTAAAGAACAGACAGACAACCAAGCAAAAATTCATCTCCATAGTTCACAAACAGTCCCTAGAAGTATATTTCTCCCCCCAAAAAAATGTACAGACACAACCCTTACAATTTTATTATATGTAAAGATTTATTATATGCTACCATTCAAGCACACAAAAGAGAGGTTGATAATAAAAAAAACATGAGCTGGTAAAGGATTAACATGGAAGAAACAGAAGATTGCCGACAATGCTCCAAAAAAATGCAGCCTATAATGAAAAGAAAAGTGGTGCATGATAGAATTGTCCTTGAGCCCTCCCATCCAGCCTTATGTTGATTATTAAAGAGGACATGCACAGTTTAAGCAATTCAGCGATAGAGACTGACACTATTGTGCTGAAGTGCTTGCTTTATTTGGGACACCACAAAAGACCACATCTTTGAGGTTTGGTTAAACCAAGCTACCAATGGGCTTTAGACAGCTAACAGTGCTGTTTTTTATAGTCACATTTAGAACATGTCAAACTTATCATCGTCTTCATCACCATCCTCATCATCAACCTTCTCACATGTCTTGTTATTATTATTATCATCATCATCATCATCCCCACGCAATATTAGCTCACATTTGCAGAGTGCTCAGAAATGGCAGAAGGAGGCTTCTCTACAATTACAGTGTCAGAATCAGAAATGTCATACTCACACATAACATTCGTGGACACCCTTAGACTCTCCTCAGGTATTTGTGAAGTCTTTGAACACAGTTTTTTCTTCAGCCTTAGCAGTCTTCTTTTTGTGCACTGATTTGCCTGTTTTAAATGTGACACATCTAGACTAAGAGCGAGAAGGTGTTGAACGCAAGGTTACAGATGATGCCTGACTGTTTGGCCCTGGCTTTTGCAATAGGCCTTTTTTATTGCATGAAACAGCAGCAGCAGGACCACCACTCACAAATAAAAGCCATGGTCTGAGCCTTTCCTTGGCAGTGAGTGTGGAGTATGGCATGTTGGCAATTTTATATATTTCGTCAGTAAATTTTTCTGTCATAGTTAGCGGTAATGTCTGTCAGTATAGGCTAACGCAAGGAAGTGGGGTTGCAGTTGACAGCAATAGTATGTGATGCTATTACTAGCACTACCTCCACAACAACATGCAGTTTAAGGGACCAGGTACGCCATCAGGGGGGTACTGCGGCCAAAGCTGTCCCGGGCCTGGCCACTTTAACAGAGATGGAAGAGCCAGGGTCACTCATGCTGCCGACCACCACCATCCATGTCCCAGTACATCTGCTGCCACCGTCGTCTGCCCGGCACCTGCAGGCTCTATTGAAAATGTCCCTCTCAAGATTGCCGCCGCCTCAGAGGAGACAATTATTAAAGAAACTAGAGGAGGCTCTAGTATCTTTAATAAACATCTCTTCTTAGGCAGCAGCCATTTTGATAGGGACTTTTTCAATAGTTTTTACTTGAAGCAGGCTGCCGAACAGACTGCTGCGACTGTTGCAGCAGTGACACAGGGGGGAGGGGGAACTGAACCCCCAACAATCAGAACCCCTGACAACATGCAGAACTTTTGACAACAAGCAGATACTGGGGCATCACTGTGTGTGGCATAATATGGTGATGGGGCATATCTCTGGGGGCATAAGAATTTTATTTTTTTTTAAATATTTATTTCTTTATTATATATATATATATATTTATATATAGAACAAACGACAAATATACCCTTCCTGCGCTAAAGTTCAGCAGCACCACTGAGAGATCCCCTGTTGGTAAGATCCCAGAAATAGAAACAGAACAACAAAACAGAGTGCGCTTAATGATTACAACTGGTTAAAAATTGATCAATTCCAGATTCAAGGCGGGGCTTCTCTTGAGTTCTTTTTCCCTTAGGGAATTACTGATTGAGGCCTATAGAGAAACCCTCTCACCAAAGAAATCACCCGACAAAAAAAATCACAGTTTAATTACAGGAGTTCTTTATATAAAATAGACTTTAGTCCATAATCATAAAATTAACATGATACAAAACATCATAAGTCCACAATTATTTGGACACACACCAAAATACTTTTAGATGTTACAAGGTAAACCTCCTCACCTTAACGGTGTGAGCTCTTGGAGGAATACTTAGAGCAAAGGGGTAGTGTACAATAATTGATAAACCCTACGCGTTTCGTCCACTCGGATTTCTTCAGGGGTAAAATATGTCTGGGTGAAAAATATGGAAAAAAATGGTTTAGGGAATGAGAAGGTATATGGATAAATTCCATTAGAGGGAGGTATAATATAATATTGGTACCTACCCAAAATAATGATGTATTAAAATCCGCACAGAATGATTAGTGATGTAGATTTGATCTACTGGAGTCCAGTGTGTCACATATGGAATTGAACCTATTTAAGCAGATACTCTGTCAGACATTTAGTATTGTAGTGAACCAAAAGAGATTAAGAGATTAGAAAATAAAAAAAATGATGGATGGTACTAACCCAAGAGTGTAGAATATAATAAATTCCACTAGAGGTGTAATACAGACATAGTCTGCTGGAGTTCCATGTGTGTCACAGAAATGTTTTTGATCTAATGGGAGATATATCAAACAATTGATTTGAATAGGGCCAAATCTACATATATAGATATATAAACATATATACACACATACATATACAAACAAATCTAGAAAACCACAGCACTCACCACCCCAGAAGCGGGGTGCAATGTCTGCACTCACCACTCATAGGGTGGGGTGCATGCAGCCCATGGCCTCCAACCCAAATATACACAAACAGAAAGTTCAGCACTCACCATAGCAAGCTCACTTATCCTCACAACATCAGTAAATAAATGATGGGGGTTTAGTTAGTGAATTGGCCAATGCACGGAAGCCTGCAAACCACACACATACATATGTATATACATACACATACCCATACAAACAAGTACGATAACTAATACTAACCCGAAAAGTGGATAAAATTCACATTTGAAACACTGGGAATATTGGCTGATTGCAAGCCTAGGGTTAAAAAAATGGACCATGCGCCACCTGCAATAAGAGGAAATGCCTCTTAACAATGGAGCATATACATATAAAGGGACCAAAAAAGGAGTTGAATTTAATCATACCATTCAAATGCATAGAAGATCCATAATGGCTGGTAGCAACCAGGACCAAAGGATTAAAACCGAAGAATCTGAACCCCCAACAAGCAGAACCCCTGACAACATGCAGAACTTTTGACAACAAGCAGATACTGGGGCATCACTGTGTGTGGCATCATATGGTGATAGGGCATAACTCTGGGGGCATAGGAATTTTATTTTTTTAAATATTTATTTCTTTATTTTATATATATATATACACACAACACAAATATCTTTATCTTGCGCTCAAAAGGAAAGCAGCACTACAGGTGAGATCACCGTTGCCAAATCTCAAATTAACATAGACCAGAAAAAACAATTCCTGAGTGCGCTGTATTGATTGTATAGATTTGACGGAAGTCCTTCCCAATGGGTATATCTTATACTGTGCATGATTTTCTGGGTTCCTAAAATGGATAACCCCTCACCAGAAAGTCACCCAAACAAATGGCCCAAGGCCAATTAGAATAAAATATTTAATAACAAAATATTCATAAAAAATCGTTTACAAAAGATCTTTCAAGAATGTTATACATGGACAATTTCTTAATAATTCCATCAGTAAACAGAGTGTCCGGTAAGTGATGTAGATATGTATACTCCCTCACCTTCAAAAAGGTGTGAGTTCAGCAAAGGGAGTGTTTCCACAGACCGGATCACTGACCAATGGCTGACAAACCCTATATATATATACTGGAAATTACGGCGGCACTCATCAGACTAGAGAACTCAATCAAAGCAGAGTCTGTTTATTCCAACATGTTTCGGGGGTAAACCCCATCCTCAGGGCCAGGCAGCTGGTTTACCCCCGAAACATGTTGGAATAAACAGACGCTGCTTTGATTGAGTTCTCTAGTCTGATGAGTGCCGCCGTAATATCCAGTATATCCAGCGACAGTAAAGTCTCTCGGAAGGCACCGCAGCAAGTTGCATTATTACTAACAGGAGTGCCGGGCACGATAGATAGATAGATAGATAGATAGATAGATAGATAGATAGATAGATAGATAGATAGATAGATAGATAGATAGATAGATAGATATAGATATATATAGCAAAGAGAGACGTGGCACTCACGGCAGCTTTCAATAATCACAGCAAACAGTTGTAGCAGAGCAACGTCACCATGGAAACAGGACGCTGGAAGCAGAACGTAGCTAGAGCATTGTTACAAAGTATAGAAGTATGCAGAAGCATTCATTTAATCAAAACAATTAGTTGTTGCTGGCCACTGAAAAGTATCAGATTTTAGAATGTTAATATATACATAATAACAATATAGACAAAGCTGGAATTCACCCTTATATTGCATCAACAAAATATATACAACATGACTAGGCAGAAGTCTATATTGATATACATTCATAAGGAGCTAAAATGAGTTGTATCAGTGTAAGCCATTGTACAAAAGTATCAGACCTATAGACAGAAAGAAATTATAAGAAACAACCATAGGAGAACTGCTCATTAAGGCCCTTAGGAAAAATTACATCTAAGAACGCTATCCACCTCGCCTCTGCTTGTAGTAGTTTTGTAGCACGATCTCCACCCCTGATATTATTGGGAATGTGATCAATCATCCTATAGCGTATACTGCTAATAGAATGTTTGCAAGCGGCGAAGTGAACATTCTATTAGCAGTATACGCTATAGGATGATATAAGGGTGAATTCCAGCGTCCTGTTTCCATGGTGATGGGTTTCTGTCTTTCAGTGCGCTGACGGCACTTTCACATCATTTCCGTCTTCTTTACCGGAGGTTCGGGTCCGGACTGTTTTACATCATGCACGTGGGGGTTCTATAAAGGTAGGATTGTTTTTAATGTTTATTAATAAAGCCTGACGACAGTGGGGTGCCACTGAAATGTTGCTCTGCTACAACTGTTTGCTGTGATTATTGAAAGCTGCCGTGAGTGCCACGTCTCTCTTTGCTAGAATTACGTTGTTTTACGGAGGCACCGGCTTTTGCTTTAATTAAGCTTATTGGAGTGCCTTGTCTACCAGATTTATATATATATATATATATATATATATATATATTTATGTTTTTTCATGGGGGGGCTGCCTATTTTGTCAGTCCAGGGCCCCACAATTTCAGAAGGCAGGAACAGAGCAGAGTTTATGCACATGACCAGTGGCAGCTACTTTTTCTACCAAGTTTGATGCGTGTGTGTTGATCTGAGCCCTCAATACTTACCATGAGGTGGAAGAATGTGTCCTTAAAAAAGTGCAGTACTGTCTCCGACTGGTTCTATTCTGTTTGTGTATTTATTTATTTACTATGAGATGTTTATTTTGTTGCCACCAGCAAAAAATTCTTTATTTTCACACTTCTGACGTTGAGGTGCAGATGATGGGGTTACCACACACCCAGTAACACACACAACCTTAATATACACTGTTTCACTTTTATTATGATGATTATTATGATGATGATTATTATTATTATTAGTAGTAGTAGTAGTAGCAGTAGTAGTAGTAGTAGTAGTAGTATTGTTAATAATAACACCAAATGCTAATTATTTAATATTATTATCCAAAAAAAAGGATGACAGACAACTGTTTTTTAAACAGCAGAGGTCTCCTTTGCAAGAAAAAATTATTTTGTACTAGATACAGGGGTTACATAACGCACCCAGGAAGTCAACCCTAATATATGTTGCTATTCAACATATAGTAACATACACTTTATTTGAATATACAAATAAAATTTATTGAGGGGCAGATGTATTAACCTGGAGAAGGCATAAGGAAGTGATAAACCAGTGATAAGTGTAAGGTGATAAAGGAACCAGCCAATCAGATCCTAACTGTTAATTTACATATTGGAGCTGATTGGCTGGTGTCTTTCACCTTGCACTTATCACTGGTTCCTTATGCCTTCTCCAGGTTAATACATCTGCCCCTGACTTAGAAAACACTGCAGTATTTTTGTTTTATGTTTACAGGAATTGCTTTTTTTATAACAGTCAGGAAAACACTCAAAAGATGGCTTCTTGGGGTGCAGCTCAGACACAGCAAAGTATTTGGATGGATAATCTAAAATCAACACTGCCTCTGCCCAGACTCATACTCAAGTGACAGGCAATACTGCAGAATAAATTCCTTTAGGAAAAATAAAAAAAAGTGCAGGTTCACTTAAACAAACTTGTTTTTGCAGCAGCACACTTTGCATGTGTTTGCAGTGTGTTTGACAAATGGAATACATACGTATTACCGGCAGATGGATTGCCTCTCGGGCTCACCACGCTTCGAGCCCGGTGGCTAGCTTCACTAACCACAGGTTTTATTCCCGCTCGGTTGGTGGCGTCAATACCCGGCATTGGTTGGGATTCCAGCTGTCGGTATTTCACCGGCTGTCTCCTGAACGCCAGGATCCCAAACAGTTGGTATTTTGACTGCATCCCTGACAAACACACATACATACACTGACAATGATGCCTGCAGCCAATCACCCTTCCCAGGCACCTGCACTTACTATTATAAATAAAACTCTAATGGTGCCATGATAATGTGCTAATGGCATGTTTAAAAAAAAGACGAAGAAAACCAGTGCTCCAGTCCTGTCCCACACCCTCTACCTCTGCTTTCCTGTGTGAAATGTAGCCTGATCGCAAGGGAGGGACTTTATATGGAACCCAAAGTATCTATGATCAGGCTCCAGGAAAATCCAAAGCAAGTGCCATCCAACTTAAAATTATGTTTTCACTCATTCTGGGGTACGGGTTTGGTGGCAAGACCCTAGCCAGGACTCGGAAACACTCGGATACCCTAAGTTTATGTATGTACAATTTTTTAAAAACTGAACAGCTCATCTCAAGCACATGCACAAACACGTAACACCCGTTTGGTACACGCCTTTCGTGTGAGGTTCTGTCCAAGTGATATTCACATAACAACACTCCTTTTGCTGTTTCTCTGTTTAAAATACCAGTAGTGTCTCCATCTGAATCTGTACAGGCTACAGGGGTAATGAGCAGGTCTTCTGTCCACCAGAGATCAATTCAGGAAACCTCTGCCCCAACCACACTAATCTGTTATGCCCAACTAGTATAAACCACACAACGTTTGTTGCCAAAACCACAACGTTATATTTATGTACAGTATCTCAGTAATACTGTAGGAAGATCGGTTGCAACGTTTAAACTATCAAAATGATTACAGGTATTAGCAGCAGGGTTTATCTGATCCACAGTCCAGCTCCCCAGCGTCCAGTCTCCGATAGCACACACTCAGACAGGTCTGACATTGTATGTACTGTTAGCCTCCTGGCTCCTCATCTTTTCCACTACTGCAGGAACTGCCCTTGGTGCTGAATCAGTTCCTTTTATCCCCTCTGGGTCATTGTTTTCCCAACCACTCTCCACCCCTCGTCACATCTCCGGCTGTTGATTTACTCCCATATGGAGCTGTAGGTTGCCTAGTCACCACGTGGCTGTTGTCTTGGGAAAGCCCATACCGTAACTCAACATATTGGGTGAGTCTATCAACATATAACGCCTGCAGTACCCTGGACATTTCATGCCTGGAGGACCAGGGGGCTGCATTCACTTGGGTTACATTTTTGTCAGGAGCCAGTTAACCTACCAGTATGTCTTTAGGTTATGTGAGGAAACTGGAGTACCCAGAGTAAACTTATAAAATTGCATACAAACTCAACATAGATGGGGCCTTAGTGTGAATCAATATTTTATATATTTTTAGTTATTTATATATGTTTGTATTTCATTTTATATTTATAAATATTTTTTCTACTGAT
This sequence comes from Pseudophryne corroboree, assembly GCF_028390025.1. Lineage (NCBI taxonomy): Eukaryota > Metazoa > Chordata > Amphibia > Anura > Myobatrachidae > Pseudophryne > Pseudophryne corroboree. The sequence continues at coordinate 214,908,458 of NC_086444.1, forward strand.
GGAGATCAGTGATTTTGAATGGTTTAGCAAATTTTCACTTATGATCACTAACACGTAATCTATAAAAGGCAGACTAATCTCATTTAAGGAGCAGTGTCATTCTTTGGAGTTCACATTAAGAAAGTCCAATTACGTGAATGAAATGTGTCACTTACTTCCTCCTTCCACCTGAACATGTGGTTTCCACACTCACAGCGGAAATCCACAACAGCTCATCATGAGGCGGAAGCTCTTCACACTAGTTATCCGGACCTAGTAGGCCACTACTTATATGTATGTGTAATAAGGACTTTTAAGGCCAGCCTACTGACTACATTAGGAGACGCTGAATCCAGTTTATAGTTTTCCTCAATATACTGTACTATCATATTTTAAGTTACTTACATGCCCTTGTATTATATTTGCATACATGAATTATTATTAATATTATTATCCTTTATTTATATGGTGCCACAAGGGTTCCGCAGCGCCCAATTACAGAGTACATAGACAAATAATCAAAACAGGAAAACAGCAACTAGCAGTTGAAGACAATATAGGACAAGTACAGGTAAATAAATATAGCTACATGAGCAGATGACACTGGAATAAGTATCAGGTGGCAGAATACTGCTGGACTTTGTGCAGTTGAAGATTATTAAAGTAAGAATAAAGATAAGCACATGAGGGAAGAGGGCCCTACTCGTGAGAGCTTACATTCTATAGGTGAGGGGTAGACAGACAGGGGTGACACAGACGGGGTCACCCCTTTACTAATTACTAGCTGTTGGATGTTTCAGTGCGCTCTTATTGTCAATTGGCACTTGGGCCTAATTCAGAGATGTACGCTATACAATGTTTCTGAGGAAACTGACTCCACATTTAACCACTTCTCCCAGAGGAAGACCCTAACAGGTTGAAACGCGTTGAAACAGACATTTATCCCAAACTAACTAAATTGCCAGTAAAGGAAGGAGCGCAAAGGAAAAGAGAGTACGGGACGATACGGTCACGTGACCTGGCAACACGGAAGTGAGCGTGTGTTACCAGGCGACCAGGAGGACGGGAGGCGGCGCAGAATCGCGGTGGACAGTGGGAAGCAGCATCAGGTGAGTCTCCGTACGTGGTGGGGATTTTACAGACAATGGCTTGGAGGAGCGTTGGCTGGGATCTCTCTTGCCCTTGACGGTGTTCTTCCCCAGACCGACCGGGCTTCAGGGGAGCGCCTGTACCTGGGCGCACCACTGGAGACCGGGGTTAGGGGTTGAAGAACATGTCCGGAGCCACAACCTTATCCACTCCCTGCAAACCCACATCGCACTGCTCAGCAACATACGGACTCCATCATTCACAAGCTCACCCCACTACTCATCATACTGCCACATTTAGTCTGCGTAGACCTACTTGAGCAGTTGATGTTTAACGTTCTTGCATATAGGCTGCGTATGTGTATGCAAATTGCAAATGAGCTGTGTTTGCTTCGGTGGGTGTCTATTTTCATTTCTGGATGGCAGCTTCGCATGCTAACATTAGCAGTTGCGTAGCATAGAAAACTGCAATTGCAATAGCGTAAAACTCTGAATTAGGCCCTTAGTACAAGGGGAGGGATCCTGGGGTGCACACCGGTAATGAGAGGTGCGACCCTGCGGAGACCTTTCAGTAGAACTGCATACAAAGACAAGGTTGCAGGTGCACAATTCAAACATTACCATTTTATTAATAATAATCATTGCAATAAAATTTTGCATTTTGAGCGAGGTTCTTCGCTTAGTTATGGCCATAAGTAATGGCTTGCTCACTGCGTCCAGGTGACCTCATTAGTCGGGCAAGTCCCTAACATTTTGGGGGGTACACATCTAGGGTGAGGGACCCCCAAAAATGAAGCAGCTGAGTGACCCCAGGGCAACACAAAAGTGAAAAAAAATATATATAGTGAAAAAGTGAAATATAGGTTAGTGAGAGAGGCTACTGAAAACAGCAGAGGTAAATTAGTGAGAGGTAATGAAGGGAGAGATAAAGTAGTGAGAGGTAAAGTAGTGAAAAGTTAAAATAAGAAATTAATTAGATTGAAACAAAACACACGATAGGGATGAAAGTAAATATAAAAATAAGTGTTAATCTGTGTTGCTCCTGAGGCAAAACAGCCACAACAGTCCAGGGGGACCCACACCCCCGGAAATGCACCCCCATCTGATAATCCAATATACATTTGTGCAGGACTCACCTTGCTCTGCATGCAGTCTAAGAAATGTCAGGAACCTAATTAAAACCAATATATAGGACAGGTGGGCGTGGGTGCTACCACCAGGCAGAAGGGGTCTCTGGCCTTCTATTGTGTATGTGAATACACAGCATTAGGTATACAGGGGAGGGGTCCTGGGGTGCACACCGGTAATGAGAGGTGCGACCCTGCGGAGACCTTTCAGTAGAACTGCATACAAAGACAAGGTTGCAGGTGCACAATTCAAACATTACCATTTTATTAATAATAATCATTGCAATAAAATTTTGCATTTTGAGCGAGGTTCTTTGCTTAGTTATGACCATAAGTAATGGCTTGCCCACCGCGTCCAGGTGGCCTCATTAGTCGGGCAAGTCCCTAACATTTTGGGGGGTACAAATCTAGGGTGAGGGACCCCCCAAAAATGAAGCAGCTGAGTGACCCCAGGGCAACACAAAAGTGCACAGCTTTGCATGCTACAAACAGTGCACTATTACCTGTTTGACTAGCTTACACTACGGTACTGCAATCGCATGCACGCATTAACAACTGCTGGACGTTTTAACATACTCATATGTTCTCAACAATAAACATGGGCCTAATTAAGATCTGATCGCAGCAGCAAATTTGTTAGCTAATGGGCAAAACCATGTGCACGGCAGGTGGGGCAGACATAACATTTGCAGAGAGAGTTAGATTCGGGTGAGTTATATTGTTTACGCGCAGGGTAAATACTGGCTGCTTTATTTTTACACTGCAATTTAGATTTCAGTTTGAACACACCCCACCCAAATCTAACTCTATCTGCACATGTTATATCTGCCCTTCCCCCCTACAGTGCACATGGATTTGCCCATTAGCTAACAAATTTGCTGCTGCGATCAGATCTTAGGGGCCGATTCAGACTTGATCGCTAGGCTGCGTTTTCTCACAGCCTGCTGTCAGATCTGAACAGCGCATACGTATGCACCACAATGCACAGGCACGATGGACTGCAGCGGTGGGGATCGCCAGTCAGCGACGGGATGGTGCGAAAATTCCGAATGCACCGGCGATTGCAATGAGATTGACAGAAAGAGGCCATTTGTGGGTGGCAACTGACCATTTTCAAGAAGTGTTCGGGAAAACGCAGGAGGGACCCGGTATTTGGAGGGAGGGTTTCTGACGTCCGCTCCAGCCCCGATCATCGCAGCAGCTGAATAAGTCCTGGGCAGTGCAGAGACTGCACAAACTTTGTTTGTGCAGCTCTGCAGCAAAAGCGATGGCACACCTGCACACACACCATACCCTCCCCCTGTAGGCGGCGACTACCTGATCGCAGGGATGCAAAAAACGCACTCTAGCGATCAGGTCTGAATTACCCCCTGAATTAGGCCCCTAGTTTGTACAGAATTGTACAATCCACAACTTTTTGAGATCAACAGCTCAATTGGTGATTTAGCAAATGACGGTGCATTTATCCATCTTCAGTGTCATGAATCAGTTTGTTTTCTAAACAGAGTTTTATCTGTATTAATACTGTATGTTTTTTGCATTTCTGCAATAATATGTTGTTTATAGATACTTTTCTATATTGGTTGCTTTTTATATATTTATTTCTAATTTCATTTACTATTTTAGTCTTACTAAATTGATATATAGATTACACGAGGCATCCTCGATATTATTAATTATATTAATATGTTTTTGCTATTCTGGTTTCTTCATTTGAAATGACTCAGCCCTGTTGAGTCCCACCCCCTCCGCTTATTATTTCTCGGTAGAGATCAAGCCCAGGACCTCAGTGCTGTGAGGCAGCAAGCCTAACCATTGTGCGAGCGTGATGCCCACGATATGACATTTTCCTATCACTATTTGTTTATGCATTATTACAAATATGAATGATTGATGTTTGGAGCCTCAAATAAACTGATGGGCGATCTCCAAGTGCTGCTATATAGAACTGGAATCCTTATGTTCCTTAGAGTCCTCAAAAAAAAGCAGAATATAGCAACAATCATGAAGAAATCTTCAAAATTTATGTTGATCACTCGTTGTATCACTGGGACTAACCTTTATCATAAACAATGCGTTCCCATAAAGGTTTCTTTCAAGACTTTACACCTTCCTATATTTAAGATACTGTGACATCAAATACACGATACACAACCCATTAAAACCAGGCTTACCTTTATGATAAGCACTCTGTGCATCCAAAGGTATCTTTGTGTCCTCTCCTTCACGGGGACGTTCTGTATTCTCGTACAACACCACCCGTGACACAGTGACTGGGACAGACCCCTGGGGGGTGACAGTGGCTGGAAGAGAACACTTCAACAGTCATATGGAAACCGTCCTTTAGAAATCCTGCATTTGCCCTTGCGATTGTGAAAGGGGGGATGCCGTGCACCCATGAGCAAAGGGAGGGGGGGATGCTGTGAACACGTAAGCAATGGGAGGTGGGGCCTCTGATGATCATGGGAGGGACAATGTGCACCTATGGGTAGGGTGGCACTCACGTTCGTAAGAGGGGTGATGTTGTGTACCCGTGAGCAGGGAGGGCCATCCACGATGGCTATGGGGGGCTTGGTGCAAACATGATCATTTGAGGAGGGGGGGTCTGTGCATGAGTGATTGGGGGGGCACCCACCATCGTGTGATGAGGAGGTCTATGTACTAGTGAGCAGAGGGGAAAGTGGTTGCGGAGGGGGGAGCGACATGGTGTACCTGTAAGCAGTGGGGGCTCGTTTGAGGGTGAGCACTGTGCATCCACGATCGCAGGAGAGAGGGCACCCTTGATCATATGAGGACGGGGTTGGTGCACTAGTGAGCAGGAGGGACATAGTGGGGGCCTCCCGATATCGCATGAGGAGGAAGGTCTATGCACTAGTGAGCAAGGAGGGACACCCACAATTGCAGAGAGGAGGACATGGTTCACCCGTGAGCAGTGGGGGGCGCCCAGGATCATGGGAGGGTGGGGGCTGTGTACCCGCAATCACGGGAGGGGGTCACCTGCGATTCTGTGTGAAGGGCGTCGTCTGTGCACTAGTGAGCAGTGGGAACACCTACGATCACGGGAGGGAGGGGGGACTGTATGCACCCATGAGCATGCTTGTATATGAGGGAAAGGAATCACTGATAGGTGCTCTATCTCCAGCCTGGAGCCTCTCTTCCTGAATTGCTTACCCAATTGACTGCTTGGCGCTGGCCCTGCACACAACCTGGAGTGTCTGAAGCACTGGGAGCAGAGATGATGTAGTGCAGTTAGCCTACACATATACCCGGTGGACGGGATCCTGGCGGTCAAAATACAGACGCCGGAATCCCAATGCCAAATGCAGACAAAAGTGGGATTCCCAGCATCAAAATGCCAATACGTACAATCCCGATCATCCTCTCAAGGGGAGGTTAGGTTTAGGCATTAGGAGGAGGGTTAGGGTGTAGGGATGGGAAGGTTAGGGTTAGGTACCGGGGAAGGAGGGTTAAGTTTAGGCAGTGGATAAGGGAGGGTTAGGGTTAGGCACCCCCTGGGGAGGGTTAGCATTAGGCACCCACAAGGGAGGGTTTTGGTTAGGGTAGGGGACAAGGGAAAGTTAGGGTGTTAAGTACGGGGCTGTTGGGATTTTTATGGCCGGGATGCCAATGTCGGGATTCTGACAGCCGGCATTCCGTCCATCGGGATTAAATACTGAACTCCTCCACAGTGTAGTACAAAGCCTTGTCCCCCTGCTGCTGGGCTTGTGAAAGCACACAGGGCACATGCCCTGCTCGCCCCACCTTAGTTATGCCTATGCATTTAATAAAATTGTAATTACTAACACTCTTGTAGCCTCTCGAAATGCTCTAGCTAGGAAATGGAAAAAGTGCGTATTGCAGAAGTATTTGGTGATGGGTAAATCCCATATGAAAAAAATTGTTTTATAAATATATTGGTAAGATTTATACATTTTTGACTTCTTGGGATCCTTGGAATAAAAATAGACTTTCATATCCTGATTTTAAGATGATTACTGCAGCAGCATCCATGTGTGCGTCATTTGCTGGACTTTGAAAAAATGCCGCTACAAGTCCTTCCCTGGTGTACTGCCCTGCGTCTGTGTGTGCAAGGACTGAGATATCCACTGTGAGTGTATATAGACACTGTATTACCACTACAGGCTCTTCCCTACTGTACAGCCAGACTAAGACTCACTGTTTGCATCTATAGACACTGTAATAACGCTACCGGCCCTTCCCTGGTGTACAGCCCTGCTTCTGTATGTGCAAGGATTGAGATGACCACTGCGCGTGTCTATAGACACTGTAATACCACTACAAATGTTTCCTTGGTGTACGGTCCTGCGTCTGCATGTGCAAAGTCTGAGACACCCACTATGAGCGTCTATAGACACTGTAATACCACTACAGTCCATTCCCTGGTGTACAGCCCTGCGTCTGCATGTGCAAGGGCTGAGACGCACACTTTGCTCATCTTTAGATGCTGAAATACTGGTTGATACATCTTTAGCAAATACTGTTTGCATCATTGAAACTTGAACCAGCTCCAGGCTGGGTGCAGATTATCTATCAGAGTGTATGGCCACCAATGCGAGCGATTATACATGTGAGATCGCAACCACTTTAGTGACACCACCATGACACTCCCATAACATGCCCATCAGGTTAGCCACTTTTATGGATCTGAACAGCCACTGTCCAGTAACACCCAGCACATTTCCAATACATTTTGGATACAATGCATGTGCCACTGTGCCTGCATACACATCATGGGACGCATGTGCTGTGCAACTTTAAAGCCACTTACATGCACACTCAGTTGCAAACATTGCTCAGCTCCGTGAACATTGGCATTGCAACTCAGGTTCTCAAGGTTATCCACATAAACTACTATCTACACTATTTACATGCAGATGGAGAGATATGCTATGCTTTATCATTGTCGTATTTTCTCATGTCCCGGAGATGTAAATCAATTCTATATGCAGTTATTGTAGTGAATATATACAATTGTATAGCTCACTATGTGTACCAATAAATAAAAATAAGAATTTACTTACCGATAATTCTATTTCTCGTAGTCCGTAGTGGATGCTGGGGACTCCGTCAGGACCATGGGGAATAGCGGCTCCGCAGGAGACAGGGCACAAAAATAAAGCTTTAGGATTAGGTGGTGTGTACTGGCTCCTCCCCCTATGACCCTCCTCCAAGCCTCAGTTAGGATACTGTGCCCGGACGAGCGTACACAATAAGGAAGGATATTGAATCCCGGGTAAGACTCATACCAGCCACACCAATCACACCGTATAACTTGTGATCTGAACCCAGTTAACAGTATGACAAACGTAGGAGCCTCTGAACAGACGGCTCACAACAATAACAACCCGAATTTGTTTGTAACAATAACTATGTACAAGTATTGCAGACAATCCGCACTTGGGATGGGCGCCCAGCATCCACTACGGACTACGAGAAATAGAATTATCGGTAAGTAAATTCTTATTTTTTCTAACGTCCTAAGTGGATGCTGGGGACTCCGTCAGGACCATGGGGATTATACCAAAGCTCCCAAACGGGCGGGAGAGTGCGGATGACTCTGCAGCACCGAATGAGAGAACTCAAGGTCCTCCTCAGCCAGGGTATCAAATTTGTAGAATTTTGCAAATGTGTTTGCCCCTGACCAAGTAGCAGCTCGGCAGAGTTGTAATGCCGAGACCCCCCGGGCAGCCGCCCAGGATGAGCCCACTTTCCTTGTGGAATGGGCCTTGACAGATTTAGGTTGTGGCAAGCCTGCCACAGAATGTGCAAGTTGAATTGTGCTACAAATCCAACGAGCAATCGTCTGCTTAGAAGCAGGAGCACCCATCTTGTTGGGTGCATACAATATAAACAGTGAGTCAGACTTTCTGACTCCCGCCGTTCTTGAAATATATATTTTCAATGCCCGGACCACGTCCAACAACTTGGAATCCTCCAAATCGTTAGTAGCCGCAGGCACCACAATAGGCTGGTTCAGGTGAAACGCTGACACCACCTTAGGCAGAAAATGAGGACGTGTCCGCAGTTCTGCCCTGTCCGTATGGAAAATCAGATATGGGCTCTTATATGATAAAGCCGCCAATTCTGATACTCTCCTGGCTGAAGCCAGGGCCAGTAGCATGGTTACTTTCCATGTAAGATACTTCAACTCCACCGATTTGAGCGGCTCAAACCAATGGGATTTGAGAAAATCCAAGACTACATTAAGATCCCACGGTGCCACTGGGGGCACAACCGGGGGCTGTATATGTAGTACTCCTTTTACAAAAGTCTGGACTTCAGGAACTGAAGCCAATTCTTTCTGGAAGAAAATCGACAGGGCCGAAATTTGAACCTTAATGGACCCCAATTTGAGGCCCATAGACAATCCTGTTTGCAGGAAATGTAGGAATCAACCCAGTTGAAATTCCTCCGTGGAGGCCTTCCTGGCCTCACACCACGCAACATATTTTCTCCAAATGCGGTGAAAATGTTGTGCAGTCACCTCCTTCCTGGCTTTTACCAGTGTAGGAATGACCTCTTCCGGAATGCCTTTTTCCCTTAGAATTCGGCGTTCAACCGCCATGCCGTCAAACGCAGCCGCGGTAAGTCTTGGAATAGACACGGTCCCTGCTGAAGCAGGTCCGGTCTTAGAGGTAGAGGCCACGGATCCTCCGTGAGCATCTCTTGAAGTTCCGGGTACCAAGTTCTTCTTGGCCAATCCGGAGCCACTAGTATCGTTCTTACTCCCTTTTGCCGTATAATTCTCAGTACCTTTGGACTGAGAGGCAGAGGAGGGAACACATACACTGACTGGAACACCCACGGTGTTACCAGAGCGTCCACAGCTATTGCCTGAGGGTCTTTTGACCTGGCGCAATACCTGTCCAGTTTTTTGTTGAGGCGGGACGCCATCATATCCACCATTGGTTTTTCCCAACGGTTCACAATCATGTGGAAGACTTCTGGATGAAGTCCCCACTCTCCCGGGTGTAGATCGTGTCTGCTGAGGAAGTCTGCTTCCCAGTTGTCCACTCCCAGAATGAATACTGCTGACAGTGCTATCACATGATCTTCCGCCCAGCGAAGAATCCTTGCAGCTTCTGCCATTGCTGTCCTGCTTCTTGTGCCGCCCTGTCTGTTTACGTGGGCGACTGCCGTGATGTTGTCCGACTGGATCAACACCGGCTGACCCTGAAGCAGGGGTTTTGCCAGACTTAGAGCATTGTAAATCGCTCTTAGCTCCAGTATATTTATGTGAAGAGACATCTCCAGGCTTGACCATACTCCCTGGAAGTTTCTTCCCTGTGTGACCGCTCCCCAGCCTCTCAGACTGGCATCCGTGGTCACCAGGACCCAGTCCTGTATGCCGAATCTGCGGCCCTCTAACAGATGAGCACTCTGCAACCACCACAGAAGAGACACCCTTGTCCGTGGCGATAAGGTTATCCGCTGATCCATCTGCAGATGCGATCCGGACCATTTGTCCAGCAGATCCCACTGAAAAGTTCGTGCGTGGAATCTGCCGAATGGAATCGCTTCGTAAGAAGCCACCATCTTTCCCAGGACTCTTGTGCATTGATGCACAGACACTTTCCCTGGTTTTAGGAGGTTCCTGACAAGTTCGGATAACTCCCTGGCTTTCTCCTCCGGAAGAAACACCTTTTTCTGAACCGTGTCCAGAATCATTCCCAGGAACAGCAGACGTGTCGTCGGGGTCAACTGAGATTTTGGAAAATTCAGAATCCACCCGTGTTGTTGCAGCACTAGTTGGGTTAGTGCTACTCCGTCCTCCAGCTGTTCTCTGGACCTTGCCCTTATCAGGAGATCGTCCAAGTAAGGGATAATTAATACGCCTCTTCTTCGCAGAAGAATCATCATTTCGGCCATTACCTTGGTAAAGACCCGAGGTGCCGTGGACAATCCAAACGGCAGCGTCTGAAACTGATAATGACAGTTTTGCACCACGAACCTGAGGTACCCTTGATGTGAAGGGCAAATTGGGACATGTAGGTAAGCATCCTTTATGTCCAGGGACACCATAAAGTCCCCTTCTTCCAGATTCGCTATCACTGCTCTGAGTGACTCCATCTTGAACTTGAATTTTTGTATGTACAGGTTCAAAGATTTCAGATTTAGAATAGGTCTTACCGAGCCGTCCGGCTTCGGTACCACAAATAGCGTGGAGTAATACCCCTTTCCCTGTTGTAGGAGGGGTACCTTGACTATCACCTGCTGAGAAAACAGCTTGTGAATGGCTTCCAATACCGTCGCCCTGTCTGAGGGAGACGTTGGCAAAGCAGACTTTAGGAACCGGCGAGGGGGAGACTTCTCGAATTCCAACCTGTAACCCTGAGATACTACCTGCAGAATCCAGGGGTCCACCTGTGAGCAAGCCCACTGTGCGCTGAAATTCTTGAGTCGACCCCCCACCGCTCCTGAGTCCGCTTGTAAGGCCCCAGCGTCATGCTGAGGGCTTTGCAGAACCCTGGGAGGGCTTCTGTTCCTGGGCAGGGGCTGCTTGCTGCCCTCTCTTACCCCTTCCTCTGCCCCGAGGCAGATATGACTGTCCTTTTGTCCGCTTGTTCTTATAGGACCGAAAGGACTGCGGCTGAAAAGACGGTGTCTTTTTCTGTTGGGAGGGGGTCTGAGGTAAAAAGGTGGATTTTCCGGCAGTTGCTGTGGCCACCAGATCCGATAGACCGACGCCAAATAATTCCTCCCCTTTATACGGCAATACTTCCATATGTCGTTTGGAATCCGCATCACCTGACCACTGTCGCGTCCATAAACTCCTTCTGGCAGATATGAACATCGCATTTACTCTCGATGCCAGAGTGCAAATATCTCTCTGAGCATCTCGCATATAAAGGAAAGCATCCTTTAATTGCTCTATAGTCAATAAAATACTGTCCCTATCCAGGGTATCAATATTTTCAGTCAGGGAATCCAACCAGACGACCCCAGCACTGCACATCCAGGCTGAGGCGATGGCTGGTCGCAGTATAACACCAGTATGTGTGTATATACTTTTTAGGGTAGTTTCCATTCTCCTATCAGCTGGATCCCTGAGGGCGGCCGTATCAGGAGACGGTAACGCCACTTGTTTTGATAAGCGTGTGAGCGCCTTATCCACCCTAGGGGGTGTTTCCCAGCGCGCCCTAACCTCTGGCGGGAAAGGGTATAATGCTAATAACTTTTTTGAAATTAGCATTTTTCTATCTGGGTTAACCCACGCTTCATCACATACATCATTTAATTCCTCTGATTCAGGAAAAACTACAGGTAGTTTTTTCACCCCCCACATAATACCCCTTTTTGTGGTACTTGCAGTATCAGAGATATGCAAAGCCTCCTTCATTGCCGTGATCATAGAACGTGTGGCCCTACTTGAAAATACGTTTGTTTCATCACCGTCGACACTAGATTCAGTGTCTGTGTCTGGGTCTGTGTCGACCGACTGAGGTAAAGGGCGCTTTACAGCCCCTGACGGTGTCTGAGACGCCTGGGCAGGTACTAACTGGTTTGACGGCCGTCTCATGTCGTCAACTGATTTTTGTAATGTGCTGACATTATCACGTAATTCCATAAACAAAGCCATCCATTCCGGTGTCGACTCCCTGGGGGGTGACATCACCATTATCGGCAATTGCTCTGCCTCCACACCAACATCGTCCTCATACATGTCGACACACACGTACCGACACACAGCAGACACACAGGGAATGCTCTTATCGAAGACAGGACCCCACTAGCCCTTTGGGGAGACAGAGGGAGAGTTTGCCAGCACACACCCAAGCGCTATAATATATATGGGAACAACCTTATATAAGTGTTGTTCTTTATAGCAGCTTAAATATATCAAAATATCGCCAAAAAAATGCCCCCCCTCTCTGTTTTACCCTGTTTCTGTAGTGCAGTGCAGGGGAGAGTCCTGGGAGCCTTCCTCACAGCGGAGCTGAGCAGGAAAATGGCGCTGTGTGCTGAGGAGAATAAGCTCCGCCCCCTATTTCGGCTGGCTTTTCTCCCGTAGTTTTAGATAACTGGCATGGGTTAAATACATACATATAGCCTCAATGGCTATATGTGATGTATTCTTTTGCCATAAAGGTATTAAATATTGCTGCCCAGGGCGCCCCCAGCAGCGCCCTGCACCCTCCGTGACCGCTTGGTGTGAAGTGTGTGACAACAATGGCGCACAGCTGCAGTGCTGTGCGCTACCTTCATGAAGACTGAAGAGCCTTCTGCCGCCTGTTTCCGGACCTTCAATCTTCAGCATCTGTAAGGGGGGTCGGCGGCGCGGCTCCGGGACGAACCCCAGGGTGAGACCTGTGTTCCGACTCCCTCTGGAGCTAATGGTGTCCAGTAGCCTAAGAATCCAATCCATCCTGCACGCAGGTGAGTTGAAATTCTCTCCCCTAAGTCCCTCGATGCAGTGAGCCTGTTGCCAGCAGGACTCACTGAAAATAAAAAACCTAAAAACTTTTTCTAAGCAGCTCTTTAGGAGAGCCACCTAGATTGCACCCTGCTCGGACGGGCACAAAAACCTAACTGAGGCTTGGAGGAGGGTCATAGGGGGAGGAGCCAGTACACACCACCTAATCCTAAAGCTTTATTTTTGTGCCCTGTCTCCTGCGGAGCCGCTATTCCCCATGGTCCTGATGGAGTCCCCAGCATCCACTTAGGACGTTAGAGAAATATGATTTTAATTATTAGAAAAACTATTAGGGTGCTACATGTTACATGTTACTGTAAAGTTTTATAGAGAAACATTTTTTCTTTTTAACACAGTGACTCAGATTCTAAAGGTGGGTACACATGGTAAGATTTTGGCTAAGTTGAGATATCCTATACTATTTCCCTGAGCTCCTGAACAAACGAAATAGTGCATATACATGGTAAGATATAGCATAAGATTTAGAACAATAGATTTAGAGCTAGACATGCGGGGCGGACTAGCCCTGTGCTGGGCGTCCCCCCGCATGTCAGGGTGGCTGATCGTGGTCATGCAAAATTTTGCATGGCTACGATCAGGTCTGAATTAGCCCCAGTGTGCGATATAGTGCAAAACATCACACCATTTGTACCCAGCTTACAGACTGATTCAGATGTGGTTGGAGGTGCACTAGTATGTTACTGCAGTAGGAGGTATCTGATATAAGTAGATGCCTCCTGCTTGCATTAGTTATTGGTCCTGTGTCCATCATATCACCTGCCCCCTCCCTACCTCCAAATGGCTGCAGACTGTTAATTACTGACAAAGGACTAGAGATGTGCCATTTAGTTCTCAAGAATTCCGAACCCACCCAAATTTAGCGGATCTGAACCGAGTCCCAGTTCGAACCTCCCTGCAGTTCGTATTTTGGATTTTGAATCCGAATTTTGGAGTTTTGGATTGCAAAAATTACATGATTAGCTGTTTTTATCCAGTTTCAAGAAATCTAAAACCCAAGATTTAGATTTTACATCTGAATTCTGAACCAAAACATTTGAGGGTGATTGTGCAAAACCAAAACCAAAGAACAATGATGAAATTAGAACCAAAGTCAAAAGCAAAACACGAGACTACGCGCACATCTCTATGCAGGACCCGTACTGCAAATGCACAGTACATGTTCGGTGCATGCACAAAGTGCCATACTTCCAACCACATCTGAATCAGGCCCCATAACTGTGCACAATTACAATATGTAAAATTTGTCCTATTCAAAATGACACTTGATAGATCTCAACTGTCATTTTAAAATTGTCTATTTATCTTTCAAATACTTTCTGGACAAGTTATCCAGTTATACCCCTTTCTGACCTCCAGCTTTGAAAACGAGTTATTGCACATGAGCGTGCATAACCTGTGTTGCTGTGTGGTCTCAAAAGGCCCAGTTAGAATAATACGGGTCGAACGATCCGGTATTCCAACTTGGGTAGCAGGATTGAACATGTGTTCAACCAGGCTCACTGTGCTGTGTGAACAGAAAGCCGGGTCGGTGTGACTCATTTCCTGTTCACTCTAGTGGACGGGCGACTCTTTATCTATTTCTTTCTGGTAGAGTAGACACAATCTGACTGTCTGTTTGTAAATTGTAATCTCTGACTAAAGTTCTTGTGAAATGTCAAGGCACAGAACCATAGAGTATATAAGTAGAACTGCACTTGACTTCCTTCACAAACTTGTTATGGAGTTCAACAGAGGCCACTGGCGAGTTATATTGTTCTATGACTACAAGAGTGGTCTGCAATATAAGGAGAGTATTGACTGACTGTGAGATGCTTTTAGGGAGGAAGCACTGTCCCCAACCACCGTGTTTGAGTGCTTTGTAGAATTTCCGTGCAGGAGACGGTTCCTTGAAGAAGAACAGTGTTGTGGCCAACCTGTGTCTGCCATCACCATGGACAACATTGTTGCCACGTGGGCAGGGCCGGACTGGGACTAAAAATAGGCCCTGGCATTTTAAGCACACAGGCTCACCTCAGCGTCAGCATCTGACTCCCTGTATAGACTCCTCCCCTTACTATTCTTGACTCCTACTACTTCTTATTCTATGCTTTTATAACTATAATTAATATTAGAATGGGATGTAGTCAGGTGACCGGCGGTTGGGTTCCCGGCAGTCAGCATACCGACGCCGGGATCCCGGCCGACAGAATGCCGGCATGGGGCCCATTGCCATTTCCACTCATGGGTGTCCATGACACCCATAGAGTGGGAATAGAACCTGTGGCGAGTGCAGTGAGCCACCGAGCCCACACGGGCTTTCTTGGGCTCACCCCCCTGCCAGCATCCTAGTGGCCAGGATTCCGGCGTAGGTATGCTGACCACCGGGATCCCGACCACCAGGATCCCAACCGCCGGTCAACCAACCCTTTAGAACAACATACAAGTGTACATCATGAGCTGTTTTAAAATAAACACAACAGAGATTAACGTGCAGGGGATTCAAACATGTGCGCTAGTCAGGTTGGTTGGTTCTGTTAGGTAAAGCTTGCACTACATTGGTGTAGGTCACAACAAAGAATAGAAAAGGCGTTTTCCTAATTGACCAAGTCCTGGTTTAGCAGCTGCAGAGGATTAGATGGTGCTCACTGTAGCAATTGCCTGTGACGAGTGCAGTGGTAGTGTGGACGCGGTGCACTTATTGGTGTTCCCCATCACTTTACGCAGAAAACGACACCCAAAAAAGTTTTTTAAAAAACCTCATGTCGACCTTTTCATGTGTCGACCTTTCATGTGGCGACCATTAGTCAATGTCGACCATGTCAATGTCGACCAATAGTGGTCGACCTAATGAGTGTCGACCTTAACATTGTCGACCATTCATACCGGAACTGGCCTAGTGTGACCACACGTACTAAAGATACACAAGAACACAGGAAACAAACATTTGGACGGAAAATAATGATAAATATAATTAATCTCATATTTACTACACTGTATCTGTTCAGCAACATGTGGATGGAGCTGCCCTCACACTCCTCCTCCTCTTTCGGACATGACACAGTTACATCTACTCTCAGGTGAGAGGGGCTGCAGAGTGTGACACTGAGCAAGGATTCTCACTCTGACAGCAGGCCTGATGCCAGAACCTGCAGTGACATCACTGCCCAATTCCCCCCAAACAGGTCTATACTACACAGTAGGGCCCCAATTCAAGACATGCTAAACTGCAGGACCGCCAGTTCATAGTAAGCCACGTAGTAGGACCCCCAATTCATAGTAACACATTAGACCCCCAATTCATAGGAAGTAGGAACACACAGTAGGATTCCCCATTCATAGTATGGCACACATTATTGCTCCCATTCACATTATGCCACAAAGTAGTACTGCCCCTTACAACACATTATGGCTCCTTGTAACACATTATGCTACACAGTAAGCCCCTTCTAACATATATGCCACACAGTAATGCCCCTTATAACATATATGCCACACAGTAATGCCGCTTGTAACACATATGCCACACAGTTACATACAGTAGTTACATAGTTACGTAGTTGTTGAGGTTGAAAAAAAGACAAATGTCCATCGAGTTCAACCTGTATTATAAAATTTTATATAATTTAAATGTTGGATCCTTGGATATTTCTTTCAATCGGGAATTTAAATTTATTGATTGAGTCCACCATTACTACCGTCTCTGGCAGAGAATACCAAATCTTTACTGCTCTTACTATGAAGAACCCTTTTCTCCATTGTGTATGAAATTTATTTTCTTCTAACCTCAGGGTATGACCCCGTCCCCTGTGTAGCGTTTTTTTGATAAAAAGATCATCTGATAAATCCTTGCATTGTCCCTTTATGTATTTATAAATATTAATAATGTCCCCTCTCAGTTGCCTCTTTTCCAGTGTAAACAAATCTAACCTTTTAAGTCTTTCCTCATAATTCAGTGCCTCTAACCCCTTAACCAGTTTGTTGGCTCGCTTCTGAACCCTTTCGAGTTCCAAGATATCTTTTTTTATAGTGAAGTGCCCAGAACTGTACATAATATTCCAGGTGTGGCCGCACGAATGATTTATACAGTGGTAAGATTACACTCTCATCCCTAGTCTCCATTCCCCGTTTTATGTATGCTAACACCTTATTTGCTTTTGTTGCTGCATTTTGACATTGCATACTGCTACTAAGTCTTATCGATGAGCACCCCAAAATCTTTTTCAACTACCGTTATCCCTACATTTTCCCCATTTAGTTTATAGGCTGCCCTATTGTTCTTAATCCCAAAGTGCATAACTTTACATTTGTCTATATTGAACCTTATTCTCGATTTGCCCAGACCTCCAGTCTAGATAAATCATTCCTTAGGGACTCAACATCCTTGTCTGAATTAATTACTCTACAGAAGTAGAGCAGTAATGCCCCTTAGACATGGCAGACTAATTCTTGCAAGGCTGACTGGTTTCTTGCTGTATCCATCGTATCAACCCTCCCACAGCAATGGGTGCAGGTTGACTATGTAGCTGGAGGCCAGACACTGGGTGTCCAGTTTGGTGAGCTTTAGTGTCAGGTGTGAAAATGCCAGGAGAGCTGTATCAATGCCCGCACATCACGCAACCTCTGCTCTTCGCAACAATGCTTACGAGGCTGCAACATGACACCATGATGTCACAATGCAGCCATGTCTTACACTACTTACACTACACTGATCCCCCTTGTTTCTTAGGGGTCTATTTACTAAGTCTTGGATGGAATTAAAGTGGACGGAGATAAAGTACCAGCCAATCAGCTCCTAACTGCCATGTCACAGGCTATGTTTGAAAAATGACATGAGCTGTTTGGCTGGTGCTTTATCTCCATCCACTTTATCTCCACCCAAGGCTTAGTAAATAGATCCTTTAATCTCCCCCTATGTCACTGTCATTATCTCCCCAGTTACCTCGAGACAACCCCACTCCCCTCTTCACCACTTCTGTTTAGACCCCTGTAGGACTATAACTAACCTTAAGCTCTTGTACACTCACTGGCTCCATAGTCGCCTGCTTCTCTTTGTGCCGGCGTTTAGAGGTACGGGTAGTCGAGCCCCTCATTATCACTGTCACTCCGCTGCAGTCAGTGGTTATATGGTTCCTACCCCTGTCAAGTACAGGGATGCTATACATTCCGGTTTTCCCGGTATCATACCATTTTTTGGTCATCCATCCCGATGTCCCACAATTCGGGATGCCCACTTGGCCTGGTTTTGCAGTCGCTGTCACTGATGGGGCTGCCATGGCTGTCCATTTTTCACCCTCACAGAAGATGTGAGTGGGGGCGGGCAGTAGGACCATGACGGAGCCAAGATATCTGCAGATAGACACTGGACCAGACCAGCAAGGAAGATGAGGGCGGTGAGCAGATCCTAGGCACCCGTGCAGAATGGGCACTGTGCTGGAGGTTTGCGTTCAGGCGCAACTCCAGATGAGGTTTCTGTGGCTTATTTTCTTCAGGTGGCAAGCCAGTGCCGGGCATCTACAAGGAGACTGCCGGTCCATTGCACTGGCGACATGTGGAGAGATGCCTGAATCTCTCCTGCCCAGCAGCACCCAGATCCCTACAGCATCACAGACGTGATGTGTATAGATGCGGCGATGCCTGCCTGAGCAGACGAGAGGACAGAAGCATGCTTTTTAGGTAAGGAAAGTACTTGATCTGAGGGACACAGTAAGGAGCATACAGATGGTGGTGGTACATTACGGTAATTAGATCCAGGGTGAACATTATGTTAAATAGAGCCAGAAAGTGGGACAAACTGCTGTAATTACAACTGTAGTGGGGGCATTATAGTAATGACACCCTTGGGGGGAACATATTATAGTATTAGGATTATTATAGAATTTTACTATTATAGTGCATTGGGCCACGCCCCCACCCTGTGTTCCAGATTTGTATTTTTTAAATATAGCAATCCTACTTGAGCAGCAGCTGCAGAGCCCACCAGGGATCTCACACATATCCATACTGTGCTGGGGACAGTCTGACAGGGGAGGAAAGTTCCATCCTTCCCTGGATCAGCCACTGCAGTAACTAACAGGGAAAGGCTGCACAGACAAGGATTTGGGATGGAGCACAGAGGCAGCAGCTGAGTAGCTGCATGTACCAGGAATGGGGGCGGAGCCTCAAGACAAACCAGGGGATATGATGCCGATGGAGCAGTGGAAAAGGCAGCAGCTGCTACATGGAGGAATTCCAGATAGTAGGCAGAGCCACAGGACAGATGGGGCGAGCAAAGTAGAGGAGCAAGCTGCAAGGGGAGGAGGGGGTATGTAGTGGACTCACCACAGCTAAGTTGTGTATCTGTTGCTTAGCTGGACAGGCCCATCTGGACATCGGCCCTTCTGGCATTTTCCAAAACGGCTAGATGGCCAGTCCGGCCCTGCACATAGGTCATAGTTGAGGTGGACACCAGGGTGACTTTGGCCCAGTTAGAGAAGGAGACAGGCATCTCATCGGGTTCTTCAAACTCCACAAAAAGCTTGGCCTAAACAAGGGTTCTGCATGCTGGGTGCCTCATCAGCTGACTCAAGATCAGAAGGAGGCTGAGATGACTTGGTGCCGCAACATGCTGGTCATGTTTGATGGCAGTCACTCAAACTCTGTCTGGGAGATCATCAGTGGTGATGATTCCTGGATCTACAGTTTCGACCTCGACACCAAACAACAGTCAGCCCAGTGGAAGTGCACTGCCACAAAAGTTCCAATGTGAGTGCAGTGTGGCCAAGCAGATGGTGGCTGTTTTTGTGGCGAGACTGCTAATGTCAGCTACCATACCAGTCATTCAGCGCCCTGTCACTGGGGATTGGTACACCAACCAATGTCTGCCACAAGTGCAGGAAACCATATACCAGCACCACCCAAGAACTTGCACTCATGGTGTCTTTCTCCATTGCGAAAATGCACCTGCCTATGGGTCCAGAAAAGTGGTGGATTTTTTGGCCTATGAACACATTCAGGAGCGTAGTCATCTGCTGTATAGTCCAGACCTGGCCACCTATGACTTCTTTGTGTTCCCACAAATTAAGCACAAGATGCATGGAATTTGTTTTGAGTCACTGGAAGCTGCAGTGGAGACCTTCAACCAGTATGTAGAAGCAGTGCCATAACTAGACATTTTAGTGCTGTGTGCAAGAAACAGCACCGGCACCTCCCCCCCCCCCCACACACACACACACAGACTCACATAAAACAGGGCCAGTGCGCACCAAAAAATCTAGGGGCGTGGCTTCATGGGGAAGGGGCATGGCCACAGAGCTCCCTTTTACACATTATGGCAGGCAGAGCTCGCTTTTTCATATTATGGCAGGCAGAGCTCCCTTTTACACAGTACAGTAGCAGAGTCCCCATTTTTACACATTGAGCAGCCAGAGTCCCCCTTTTACACATTACAGCAGCAGAGTTTCCCTTTTTACACATTACAGCAAGCAGATTCCCCTTTTTACACATAACAGTAGGCAGAGACCACCTTTTTTACAAATTATGCAGGCAGAGTCCCTCTATTTTACACATTACAGAAGCAGAATCCCCCTTTATACACATTAGATAGGCAGTCTCCTTTTTACAAAATACGGCAGCAGAGTCCCCCTTTTTACACATTAGGCAGGCAGAGTCCCTCTTTTTTATACATTACAGCAGCAGAGTGGCACACTGGGGGAGAGCTAGGGAGAAAGCAGGTGAGAGGAACACTGGGGGAGAGCTAGGGTAAGAGCAGGTGAGAGGAATGCGGGGGAGGGATTCGGAGAAAGCAGGTGAGAGGAATGCAGGGGAGGGCTAGGGAAAGAGCAGATGAGAGGAATGCAGGGGGAGGGCTAGGGAGAGAACAGGTGAGGTACACATGGGGGGAGGGTTAGGGAGGGAGCAGGTGAGAGGAATGCATGGGGAGGGCCATGGAGAGAGCAGTTGAGAGGAACACAGGGGGAGGGCTATGGAGAGAGCAGGTGAGAGGAACACGGGGGGAGGGCTAGGGAGAGAGCAGGTGAGAGGAACGTGGGAGGAGGGCTAGGGAGAGAGCAGATGAGAGGAACTCGGGGGGGAGGGCTAGGGAGAGAGCAAGTGAGGGGCACACAGGGGGACGGCTAGGGAGGGAGCAGGTGAGAGGAATACGGGGGGAGGACTAGGGTTAGAGTAGGTGAGAGTAACATGGGGAGGGCAAGGGGGAAAGCAGGTGAGAGTAACATGGGAGGGGGATAGGGGGTTGTAATAAGTCCCTACCCTGTGGTGGTGGTGGTGGTGGTGGTGGTGGTGGTGGTGGTGTGCGCTCCTGTGAATCCGACTCCTGGAGTGAGGAGTGCAGCGCTGCCAGGCGCTGGTGCATGGATCCCTGTTCCATCCTTGTTTTACTCCATCCCCGGCTCTTCCGCAGCATCAGCTCCCCATGTCAGGCGCCAAACACTGTGTGCGCGCGCATGATGATGTCATGCCCGGTGTTGAGGAGTGCGGCTAAGGGGAGAAGGGATTGGGGTACAGTATGCTCAGCCTCCTCCCCCAAGATCAGCTGCTGTCGGAAGACACAGTCCTCATTCTCCACTCCACTTATTAATGCTGGTGAGCGAAGCGGTGCAGCCCAGTCTGGGGTGGGGGAGAAGGGGGATGTAGAGCACGGCACCTGGTTGACCACATTGTGCTCCTCGCCAGCGCTGCAGCTATGGTGGACGGAAGGGCGATGCGGCGATGGCGGCGGGAGGGCGGGATGGTATTGTGGTGTGTCGTGGCCTGGCGGGTGCCTGCGGAGATTTTTCCGTCTCACAGTGCATTGCGCTATGTGCAATGCACCTCTCACCCATACCTAGTTACAGGCCTGTGTAGAAGACATACCTGCTTTATAGTGGTCCAGCTGCTTCACATGGTGGTTTAAGCGCAGGCAATTTTGCATAGACTCCTCGGATTAATACTTTAAAAAAATGTAATGTTCACTTTGTTTCTAAATAAACTACATTTTATGCATCCAGACACCTATTGCTCACCCCTCATATTGCACCAGTTATTGACTATGCATTGTCTCCTCATTATTAACAGAAGGCCACAACATTATTCATCAATTATCATGAAGAATAACAATGAGAAAACAGCCAATTTAAAAGTAATTAACCGTAACTAGCATTCTTAAGGATTGATTTACTGTAAATGTAATAAGAAAGGCATATAGTATGTATGTTTACATTTACTAAAAGACTGTAAAATATTTAAAACTTTTTCAGGGTCCCTTTCAGGATTTCAATATTTATTTATCAAAAATAACCTAGAGTTACACAAAGATGCAATCAGCTTCTTAGCTATAAATGTTAATAGACATTCCCTTTTTCTAGTGATGGAGGGTTAATTCAATTTACATATGTAGCTTTGTTGTTAATGGAATTTTATGTACTTGTAAATGTCATAGTAAATGTCATTAAATGATATAAATGACCGTTATCGTTAACTCTCTTTGGAAGAATGTATTATGCACATGGATTTGTAACATTTCAAATTATTTCTGTGTTTCCCTTTCTTCTCTGTCCCTAATGCTTTGGATTCTATTGTAAGAGTTCTGTACTTCTAAATAGGCAAACCTGGAGATAAGACCTTGGAATACAACTTAGTAGATGTATGCTGCAGCATATAAACATATAAAACAGAACAATTATTGCCAGTACTTATCGCCACTACGAAACAGTGTGTATGTAGCAAAGTGAGGTATGAGGAATTAATTACTATTTTGTATAAAAGATCACATCTTTCTCATTGCTGCAAGTCCTATGCTATTTGCTTTTATTGTGCAGAACTATGTTGCACTGCAGGTGAGGCAGATGTAACATGTAACCCAAATCTAAATCTCTCTGCACATGTTACATCTGCCCCAATTGCAGTGCAATATGGTTTTGCCCAATTGCAAACTTTTTTGGTTTGCTAACAACTGTGAATAACCCCCTATTTCCTCGATGAATCCTGTTTCCATGCTAATGATCATAAAATAGCAGGTGGACTTCAGACGTGTAGGGATACCCTTCCACCAAATGTGCCAATGAAATAAGGCCCACATGCAATCATTGTGTATTGTATCGATTTTTTTACTGGAGACCATGGACAAAATTACATTTTGGTGATTCGAGGGATTTGGTAATCTGTTTCCATTTGATTTCCATTAAATTTTGGGATGAACCGATTTACTAAATACCAAATCGAATGTCAAATCAATTTCTATTGCCAAATTAAACTCACATCCTGTTAGAAATTGAATTATTGAAAAACATCAATGTTTTCCCATAGCTCAACATAGAATCCGCTCAATTTGAAATCAAACTCTAAATCAAACTCCAAATCGAACCTCAAATCCCCAAATGTTTAGAATTATGTTAAACAATCGATTTTGGCTTCTAAACCTATTCTAATAGTATGAATTGGATAGTGATCACTTTTTAAGTACCAAAAAGAATGTAGGGCAGTGTGGAAGTAGTAATAATGGATGTCTAAGGTTATAGTATGTTGTGCACCTACCTGCACACAATGCAAATCACCACCTGCCTGAGATAACCCTGGAGGATCAATCAGAGCACCATAAGAAGCTTAATGAGTCGAATAGTGCACATGTTTATACTTATACAAATTATACTTATTCCATGAATGTGCAATAGATAGCACCAGGGCACAATATTGGGTAATTTTGCTGGAAAATGGCCCTCATTCCGAGTTGTTCGCTCGCTAGCTGCTTTTAGCAGCATTGCACACGCTAGGCCGCCGCCCCCTGGGAGTGTATCTTAGCTTAGCAGAATAGCAAACGAAAGATCAGCAGAACTGCTACTAAATAATTCTTTGCAGTTTCTGAGTAGCTCCAGACTTACTCAGCCATTGCGATCAGCTCAGTCCGTTTAGTTCCTGGTTTGACGTCACAAACACGCCCTGCGTTCGGCCAGCCACTCCCCCGTTTCTCCAGACACTCCCACGTTTTTCCCTGACACGCCTGCGTTTTTTAGCACACTCCCAGAAAACGGCCAGTTACCACCCAGAAACGCCCCTTTCATGTCAATCATTCACCGATCAGCAGTGCGACTGAAAAGCACTGCAGGATCCACAGCAAAACTGCTAAGTTTTTTGTTAAATAACTAAGCGCATGCGCCCTGCGTGCCTTGCGCATGCGCCCTGCGTGCCTTGCGCATGCGCAATTAGCAACAAATTACAGAATAGCGAAAATCGTCAACGAGCGAACAACTCAGAATGACCCCCAATATACAGAAATTTAAAACCATGAGTGTTGTAACTGGCTATCTTGGTTCATGCCATGATGCCTACATCCTCAGCAATTCATCATCATTCAACATGCTTGGGATAGGCATATGAATATCCTTACAAAGATCTAAGAATCAAAAAGGGTTGAGATTACCTAAGGGATAAAAACAAGGGCAGATTAGATGGGCCAACTGGTTCTTATTTGCTAACTAATTCAGTGTTTCTATGATAACTGTTAAAAATGGGACGCAGTTAAGTTCCTGACAGTCGGGAAACCGGTGGTCGAAATACTTATGCCAGAATCCCACCATTTTTCAAAATGCCCGGTATTCCCACTAGGTTGGTGGTCCAAGCCACCACCCAAAGGAGCAATATAACAATGTGGCAAGCTCGCCACGGAGCTTGATGCTGGGATTTCAACTGTCGGGATTCCGGCGTCGGTAATGATACATTAGATCCTAGTTAACATGTTTAATTCATATTTGTGTCATTAATACACATGAGCATATGTCTTGTGCAGATTGTACATTTTCTGAAGCATATTTATTACTGTCACTATACAGTAGCTTCATGTGTGTGTTCTCTGAGTTGGATTCAGTATGATTTTCCAACAGTCGGGATCCCGGCGGTCGAAATTAGGATACAGTATGATTTTCCGACGTGTCTTTTCTCAGAGCTTACCTGATAATAGAAGCTGTCTATTCTTCCAAAAAGGCTGCATTTGATCAGATATATTGTTACAGAGCAGAAAGAACTATTCTGTTCATCTGAAAGCACTGGTCTATTAAAGTCCATTTGAGTCACCCTTTAAAATAAGGTAAAGAATTGTAGATAGGCACAATTTATGAAGTAACAAATGCCTTCTGTAGCTGGAAAAAATGATTTAAATACTAAAAAATAATGTTGAGGATAATATGTACAGGAGATTGATGTAATTCAGATACTTAGTAATACAATAAGAGTGCCATATCTGTATCAGATTTATTGTGTTTATTAAAACTGCATTAGCTCATTCTTCTCCTCAGCTTATTTCCACTTTTCAGTATTAGATTGGCTACAGCTCAGAATGAATTAAAAAGCATGGCTATAGAAGTTGCATTTGATGAATCCCTGACTGCTCAATGCTGCTCAAACCTCCTTACGCTCAAGACCACTGACTTTTCTACATAATTATTAATTGATTTGTATAGTGCACACATATTCCATGGCAAGTACGGAGAATAGTCATTTATATCTGCCCCTGCCACAGGGGAGTTTGCAATCTATATTCCCTGTCACCTGTACACACAATAGGATTTTTTTTAAAAATTGTCAGCATTAAATTGTCCTATCGGGAAGTTTTTGCAATGTGGGAGGAGACCGAAGTACCTGGAGGAAACCCATGCACACACCGGAGAACATACACACGCCACACATGTAAGAATTGGACCAAAGACCTCAGTGCTGTCAGGCAGTAATGCTACTTACTACACCAAATACCATGTCTGTGGATTTTGGCACAGTACAGTATTTCAAATACTTTTCCCAGAAATCTTTCTGGTTTACAGTTAATATGTGTCACCAAGCAAGTGGCATTTCTAAGAATACTGAATATAAACAATATAGACTGACTCAATTACCAAAGTATAACAAAAAACACATATATCATAGAGAAAAAAAATACAGTAAACAAAAACTAAGAAGTCATAATGTGATTGAAGACACTGAAACTGAAGAAAACATTGCTACAAAACATTATTTGGATACATTAGCGAAAGTACAAACAAAATGGATGCCATTGGCAGGTCCTCCGAAAAGTGCAGTATAGGATGAGGACAAGGTTAATTACAAAAAAATATAATATACGTAGTCGGTTAAAGTATTCAACCAGCCCAAGCTGCTGTGACAAGGGAATGTAGTGTAATCAGGATGTGCTAAATGTCCTCTGTCAGTTTGTGGGAGGAAGCATGTGGTGGTGGGGTGACAAAAAAAAAAGAATGGCTGCTAATATGGGGCCTGATTCAGATGTGGTC
This sequence comes from Pseudophryne corroboree, assembly GCF_028390025.1. Classification (NCBI taxonomy): domain Eukaryota; kingdom Metazoa; phylum Chordata; class Amphibia; order Anura; family Myobatrachidae; genus Pseudophryne; species Pseudophryne corroboree. The sequence goes on from NC_086444.1 coordinate 214,934,337, forward strand.
GCAAAGGGCGATTGTACACAAATCGGTCAATGATTTCCTACTGCGCATGCATCTGAGCAGCAGTATGCATGAACAGCGAGTGAATTGCTATAGTGGTCGCAACATGGAATTAGTCGCAGAGTGACAGGAAGACAGAGTTTGGGGGTGGTAACAGGGAGTGGTTGGTCAAACGCAGACATGTCATGGCTGTTCAGACACCGTTTTCTGGTTGTGCATAAATTAGCAGTTGCATTCTTACTTGCTACTGGAGAGCTCTCTGCATCCCAGGAGACTCTGTGACATGTTCCAATTTGCGATGATGGTACAGATGTATCAGCAATTATACACGGTTGGACGCAAATGATGCGACAGCAGTCAGCATCCCTATGCTCAGGTTAGTTTCTGCACATATTAGCATATAATCACAATTGTGTACAGCAAAAGATAGATACAGCAGCAACCACATCTGAATCATACCCATGATGCACTGGTTATATAACAAAATATACAAGGAAGAGGGAGAAGTTACACATAATGTAGGTGACATTCTAATATATCAAAAATATTAATGGGTTTAAGAATGGCAGCATTCACTTGCGGCCCCCAGTTCCTTCCTGCTTTGCTGACTTGTTATGATTGTTTAAAATGTCTGCTAATATTTTATTAGGGATAGGTGTCTGTTTCTTAGATTCCTAGAAACAGTAAGTAGTATAGGTTTAGAGCAGGGGCCTTCAACTTTTAAGACAGTGTGGGCCCCATTAAAAAATTCAATGAAGCCCGAGGGCCACTGAGAATTTTAGACTCTAAATTTTAGAGGATTCTAAGACCTTTTCTAGACTTATATGGCCATAATGAAGACTTGAAAAGATAATTTTATTATATTAATGAACGAAACATGGTCTGCTTACCATTTTTACAATAATATGTTCATGTCAATGAGAAACTTGTTATTACTTTTGCTTGGCCGGCCGGGTCGATGTTGGCATCAATGTTGGAAGTTGCTATGCGCGGAGTATTCTCAAAATGTTGGTCTGTAATCTGAGTTCTTGTCTTGGACTTCACATGATACATTCTGGAGAAGAATTGCTTATATGAGTATGTGCTTCCTAACAAAGAACACATCTTCAAAGAGTGCTGCCAGAGATTAGGGAATGCGTCCTGAGAAACGTAGTCTTTGTAAAAGGTAAACAAGGGCACATTGAAGAGATTTTCTAGCAAAGATGAGTTGTTTTGGAGATCAAGCAGCTTCATTTGTACTGAGCCTGGCATTTCCGCAGCATTGACAGGAAAGTCTGTAGGAGTCTGTGTCCCTGCAGCACTGGGTACTGAGATGATGCACATTAGATGCTAATTACCAGCGCTGCGGGCATCTGTGTCCCCACAGCGCAGGCTACATTGCAGATACACACAGGAGGGTATACAGCACACAGTAATATTACCCGGGCCTGACAGTGACAATTTGCCCAGATCTATCCTCTGCCAGCATATGCATGAGAGACAGTATGCGGGGTAACCAGCTGGTGGCAACAGCTGGTGAAGCAGATGATGACAGGCCATGGGTTGAAGACCCTGGTTTAGAGGAAAGTACTCTCTTTGTTGGGGCACTAATCCATCAAAAATTAGGTATAACACTAGTAAATTCTTATCTTTTATTTTTTAATTCAAAAGCACATAATACCTCAAATATTAAGCAAAACAAACAACAGAAAACATGGATAGCCAACCAAACAGGTGATCAAATTGGTCATTATGATTGCCCAATTGACAAATCTCTCACCTAACTCCCCTAAATGGGTCAGAGGCTGTCCAGTAATGATCAAGTGTCTGACCATAAGCAAGGACAAAATGTCTTGAAATTTCTGGGTGGGTTAGAGGCTAACAGTAATAACCATATGTCTGAATTAATTGATAGGATGTCACATATAATGCTTAGATCAGAGTCAGACAATGTGCCTGGCCATTGGAAGGAAGAAAATCTCTTTCTAAGTAACAAAATATCACATCTATTCCTTAGGTCAGAAGTTAACACTGTTACTGTCTAAATCTATATGACTTTAATGGTGACCTAGAGAGAGGCCACTCACTTGGAGGAAGGAAGTCTGAAAAACAGCATAAGGAAAAATGGTACAAATATTCAAGATCTATGGTACATGGATATAGCAATTTTAAGATGCAGGTAGCATCTTAGGAGTCCTGGTTCATTTTGATTAAACCACCTTTGCCTTGAGGACCGATATTGAGAACCACTGTTATTGAATATGTTAACTAACCAGTGTATTTTCAAAGCTGCTGATCAACAGCAGTTTAGACTGATGCATTGACAGGGGGAATAGAAATAAATGCTTAGCAATGCTGATTTAGCATTTATTTCAATTGCCATTTTAAATCAGACAAAGCCAGTGGTGAATCCAGGTGGGGGGGAGGGGGGCAATCAAAGTCCCTTATAACACACACTCATTTTCCCAACAGAGTAGTGCGTCCCAGAGGCTGTGGCGAAATGAGCCGCCAGCCACAAGTGCCACCTTAATGGCCTCCTCTATTGGATGCGCCACTGGTCTAAGCATCCTTTGATCAGCAGCTTTGAAAACATGTTGGTTAGTAATATACCCCTTAGTGAAAATTTACCCCTGTGTTTCTATGTTTTGGAGTGCTAATTAATTTTTTTCCTTGGTTTTAGTTTTCAGTATTTAAGCTAATAGTAACATAGTAATTGAGGTTGAATAGAGGCAAAATGCCCATCATGTTCAACCTGTATTAAGTTGAGTTGGTTATAATGTACCTGCTTCTCTATTGTAATAAAATAGAGAAGTTTAAAAAGGTGATTTGAGGGAAAGGAAAACTAACAAGGTTAGAAACAGGAAAGTGATGGTGCCATTAATAGAGTAAACTTCCTAATCTATACAAGAATTAAGAGACAGTGATGTTAATCTCTACTAATAGTTATATGAACATTATAGAATGAAATGTAGCCAAGGCATGAACTGACTGTGAGGTGAGTAAAATGAGCCAAGAGAATGTGATATTTATATCAAAAAAATCAAACACTTAAGAATCCAAATTCACAAGAAAATTGATGGCAGCCTTGCGCTAATTGTTGCTGCTAGTTGCTAGGTAAAAGAGTACACCCAAAATCTCCAAATTTTAAATATAAACACATAAAAAGTAAACAGAAAGCAGTGCTAATCTTAGGATAAGAAGAAGACAGCCGTCCCACGTAGTTAAAACATTCACTGCTTCATCCCTCACATAAGGAAAACACTTACAGAGCAATTCTGTCCTGCATACCCATAAAGGTATCTTTTTACACCGAAAGGACTTCCAGCGTTCATCAAATAGACATCACCACATAGTGGACACTTCCATTAGCTTTCTGTCTCGCATTCCCGTAAAGGCATCTTTTCCTATTCCCTTCATATAGCTTTAAATCGAAGGTTTCCCAAACAACAGGTTCAGCAGGCAAGTGTCCACAAAACAGGATATTTTAATTTTCTCTGACGTCCTAGTGGATGCTGGGACTTCCGTAAGGACCATGGGGAATAGCGGCTCCGCAGGAGACTGGGCACAAAGTAAAAGCTTTAGGACTAGCTGGTGTGCACTGGCTCCTCCCCCTATGACCCTCCTCCAAGCCTCAGTTAAGATTTTGTGCCCGGCAGAGAAGGGTGCAATCTAGGTGGCTCTCCTGAGCTGCTTAGAAGTAAAAGTATACTTAGGTTTTTTATTTTCAGTGAGTCCTGCTGGCAACAGGCTCACTGCAGCGCGGGACTAAGGGGAGAAGAAGCGAACTCACCTGCGTGCAGAGTGGATTGGGCTTCTTGGCTACTGGACATTAGCTCCAGAGGGACGATCACAGGTTCAGCCTGGATGGGTCCCGGAGCCGCGCCGCCGGCCCCCTTACAGAGCCAGAAGAGCGAAGAGGTCCGGAGAAAGCGGCGGCAGAAGACGTTCCTGTCTTCAGATAAGGTAGCGCACAGCACTGCAGCTGTGCGCCATTGCTCTCAGCACACTTCACACTCCGGTCACTGAGGGTGCAGGGCGCTGGGGGGGAGCGCCCTGAGACGCAATAAAACTTGATAAAAACCTTATGTGGCTAAAGAAATGCATCACATATAGCTCCTGGGCTATATGGATGCATTTAACCCCTGCCAGCTTTCCAGAAAAAAGCGGGAGAAAAGGCCGCCGTGAAGGGGGCGGAGCCTATCTCCTCAGCACACAAGCGCCATTTTCTTTCACAGCTCCGCTGGAAGGATGGCTCCCTGACTCTCCCCTGCAGACTACACTACAGAAACAGGGTAAAACAAGAGAGGGGGGCACTATTGGCAGCTAATATATAATACAGCAGCTATAAAGGGAGTAACACTTATATAAGGTTATCCCTGAATATATATAGCGCTCTGGTGTGTGCTGGCAAACTCTCCCTCTGTCTCCCCAAAGGGCTAGTGGGGTCCTATCCTCTGTCAGAGCATTCCCTGTGTGTGTGTGCTGGGTGTCGGTACGATTGTGTCGACATGTATGAGGAGGAAAATGATGTGGAAGCAGAGCAATTGCCTGTGTTAGTGATGTCACCCCCTAGGGAGTCGACACCTGACTGGATGGTTGTATTTAAAGAATTACATGACAATGTCAGCACTTTGCAAAAAACTGTTGACAACATGAGACAGCCGGCAAATCAGTTAGTGCCTATTCAGGCGTCTCAGACACCGTCAGGGGCGCTAAAACGCCCGTTACCTCAGATGGTCGACACAGACCCAGACACGGATACTGAATCCAGTGTCGACGGTGAGGAGACGAACGTAATGTCCAGTAGGGCCACACGTTACATGATCACGGCGATGAAGGAGGCATTGAACATTTCTGACACTACAAGTACCACAAAAAAGGGTATTATGTGGGGTGTGAAAAAACTACCAGTAGTTTTTCCTGAATCAGATGAATTAAATGAGGTGTGTGATAAGGCGTGGGTTTCCCCCGATAAAAAACTGCTGATTTCTAACAAATTATTGGCACTATACCCTTTCCCGCCAGAGGTTAGGGCACGTTGGGAAACACCCCCTAGGGTAGATAAGGCGCTCACACGCTTATCAAAACAAGTGGCGTTACCGTCTCCTGATACGGCCGCCCTCAAGGAACCAGCTGATAGAAGGCTGGAAAATATCCTAAAAGGTATATACACACATACTGGTGTTATACTGCGACCAGCAATCGCCTCAGCTTGGATGTGCAGCGCTGGAGTGGCTTGGTCGGATTCCCTGACTGAAAATATTGATACCCTGGATAGGGACAGTATATTATTAACTATAGAGCATTTAAAGGATGCATTACTATATATGCGTGATGCACAGAGGGATATTTGCACCCTGGCATCAAGAGTGAGTGCGATGTCCATTTCTGCCAGAAGGGCGTTATGGACGCGACAGTGGTCAGGTGATGCAGATTCCAAATGACATATGGAAGTATTGCCGTATAAAGGGGAGGAGTTATTTGGGGTCGGTCTATCAGACCTGGTGGCCACGGCAACGGCTGGAAAGTCCACCTTTTTACCCCAGGTCACCTCTCAGCAGAAAAAGACACCGTCTTTTCAAACTCAGTCCTTTCGTTCCCATAAGAACAAGCGGGCAAAAGGCCACTCATTTCTGCCCCGGGGCAGAGGAAGAGGAAAAAGACTGCACCAGGCAGCCTCTTCCCAGGAGCAGAAGCCCTCCCCCGCTTCTGCCAAGTCTTCAGCATGACGCTGGGGCTTTACAAGCGGACTCAGGCAAGGTGGGGGCCCGTCTCAAAAATTTCAACGTGCAGTGGGCTCACTCGCAAGTGGACCCCTGGATCCTGCAGGTAGTATCACAGGGGTACAAATTGGAATTCGAGACGTCTCCCCCTCGAAGATTCCTGAAGTCTGCTCTACCAACGTCTCCCTCCGACAGGGAGGCAGTATTGGAAGCTATTCACAAGCTGTATTCCCAGCAGGTGATAATCAAGGTACCCCTCCTACAACAGGGAAAGGGGTATTATTCCACGCTGTTTGTGGTACCGAAGCCGGACGGCTCGGTGAGACCAATTTTAAATCTAAAATCCTTGAACACTTACATAAAAAGGTTCAAGTTCAAGATGGAATCACTCAGAGCAGTGATAGCGAATCTGGAAGAAGGGGACTATATGGTATCTCTGGACATCAAAGATGCTTATCTCCATGTCCCAATCTTCCCTTCTCACCAAGGGTACCTCAGGTTTGTGGTACAAGACTGTCATTATCAGTTTCAGACGCTGCCGTTTGGATTGTCCACGGCACCCCGGGTCTTTACCAAGGTAATGGCCGAAATGATGATTCTTCTTCGAAGAAAAGGCGTCTTAATTATCCCTTACTTGGACGATCTCCTGATAAGGGCAAGGTCCAGGGAACAGTTAGAGTTCGGAGTAGCACTGTCTCAGGCAGTGTTACGTCAGCACGGGTGGATTCTAAATATCCCAAAATCACAGCTGATTCCAAAAACACGTCTACTGTTCCTGGGGATGATTCTGGACACAGTCCAGAAAAAGGTGTTTCTCCCGGAGGAGAAGGCCAGGGAGTTATCCGAGCTAGTCAGGAACCTCCTAAAACCAGGCCAGGTGTCAGTGCATCAATGCACGAGAGTCCTGGGAAAAATGGTGGCTTCTTACGAAGCGATTCCATTCGGAAGATTCCATGCAAGAACGTTTCAGTGGGATCTGCTGGACAAATAGTCCGGATCGCATCTTCAGATGCATCAGCGGATTACCCTATCTCCAAGGACAAGGGTGTCTCTCCTGTGGTGGTTACAGAGGGCTCATCTTCTAGAGGGCCGCAGATTCGGCATTCAGGATTGGATGCTGGTGACCACGGATGCCAGCCTGAGAGGCTGGGGAGCAGTCACACAGGGAAGAAATTTCCAGGGCTTGTGGTCAAGCATGGAAACGTCTCTTCACATAAATATCCTGGAACTAAGGGCCATTTACAATGCCCTAAGTCAAGCAAGGCCTCTGCTTCAGGGTCAGTCGGTATTGATCCAATCGGACAGCATCACGGCAGTCGCCCACGTCAATAGACAGGGCGGCACAAGAAGCAGGGGGGCAATGGCAGAAGCTGCAAGGATTCTCCGCTGGGCGGAAAATCATGTGGTAGCACTGTCAGCAGTGTTCATTCCGGGAGTGGACAACTGGGAAGCAGACTTCCACAGCAGACACGACCTCCACCCGGGGGAGTGGGGACTTCACCCAGAAGTCTTCCAACTGATTGTAAACCGTTGGGAAAAACCAAAGGTGGACATGATGGCGTCCCGTCTCAACAAAAAACTGGACAGATATTGCGCCAGGTCAAGGGACCCTCAGGCAATAGCGGTGGATGCTCTGGTAACACCGTGGGTGTACCAGTCGGTGTATGTGTTCCCTCCTCTGCCTCTCATACCAAAAGTACTGAGAATCATAAGAAAGAGAGGAGTAAGAACTATACTCGTGGCTCCGGATTGGCCAAGAAGAACTTGGTACCCGGAACTGCAAGAGATGCTCACGGAGGATCCGTGGCCTCTACCTCTAAGAAAGGACCTGCTCCAGCAGGGACCTTGTCTATTCCAAGACTTACCGCGGCTGCGTTTGACGGCATGGCGGTTGAACGCCGGATCCTGATGGAAAAAGGCATTCCAGATGAAGTCATCCCTACCCTGGTCAAAGCCAGGAAGGATGTAACCGCGAAACATTATCACCGCATTTGGCGAAAATATGTTGCGTGGTGTGAGGCCAAGAAGGCCCCCACAGAGGAATTTCAACTGGGTCGTTTCTTACATTTCCTGCAAGCAGGACTGTCTATGGGCCTAAAATTAGGATCCATTAAGGTTCAAATTTCGGCCCTGTCGATCTTCTTCCAGAAAGAACTGGCTTCAGTGCCTGAAGTTCAGACGTTTGTCAAGGGGGTACTGCATATACAGCCTCCTTTTGTGCCACCAGTGGCACCTTGGGATCTCAATGTAGTTTTAGGGTTTCTAAAATCACATTGGTTTGAACCACTCACCACTGTGGACTTGAAATATCTCACATGGAAAGTGGTAATGCTGTTGGCCCTGGCTTCAGCCAGGCGTGTCTCAGAATTGGCGGCTTTATCATATAAAAGCCCTTACCTAATTTTTCATTCAGACAGGGCAGAATTGAGGACTCGTCCTCAATTTCTCCCTAAGGTGGTTTCAGCGTTTCACATGAACCAACCTATTGTGGTACCTGCGGCTACTAGGGACTTGGAGGACTCCAAGTTACTGGACGTAGTCAGGGCCCTGAAAATATATGTTTCCAGGACGGCTGGAGTCAGAAAATCTGACTCGCTGTTTATCCTGTATGCACCCAACAAGCTGGGTGCTCCTGCTTCTAAGCAGACGATTGCTCGTTGGATTTGTAGTACAATTCAGCTTGCACATTCTGTGGCAGGACTGCCACAGCCAAAATCTGTTAAAGCCCATTCCACAAGGAAAGTGGGCTCATCTTGGGCGGCTGCCCGAGGGGTCTCGGCTTTACAACTTTGCCGAGCAGCTACTTGGTCAGGGGCAAACACGTTTGCAAAATTTTACAAATTCGATACCCTGGCTGAGGAGGACCTGGAGTTCTCTCATTCGGTGCTGCAGAGTCATCCGCACTCTCCCGCCCGTTTGGGAGCTTTGGTATAATCCCCATGGTCCTTACGGAAGTCCCAGCATCCACTAGGACGTCAGAGAAAATAAGAATTTACTTACCGATAATTCTATTTCTCGTAGTCCGTAGTGGATGCTGGGCGCCCATCCCAAGTGCGGATTGTCTGCAATACTTGTATATAGTTATTGTTACAAAAAATCGGGTTGTTTATTGTTGTGAGCCATCTTTTTAGAGGCTCCTAAGTTTTATCATACTGTTAACTGGGTTCAGATCACAGGTTGTACGGTGTGATTGGTGTGGCTGGTATGAGTCTTACCCGGGATTCAAAATCCTTCCTTATTGTGTACGCTCGTCCGGGCACAGTATCCTAACTGAGGCTTGGAGGAGGGTCATAGGGGGAGGAGCCAGTGCACACCAGCTAGTCCTAAAGCTTTTACTTTGTGCCCAGTCTCCTGCGGAGCCGCTATTCCCCATGGTCCTTACGGAAGTCCCAGCATCCACTACGGACTACGAGAAATAGAATTATCGGTAAGTAAATTCTTATTTATAAAAATATTAAAAAAAAACAATATAAAAAACACAAAGCTTCATATACTTCACAGGAAACTGGATCTCGGTGGCTGATGTAATAGCACACTCTTCACAACCAGCTGCTGTCAGGTAAGTATGGTATCCGAGCATTCGAATCACTGATCTTCCAGATCCTGGAACCAGAGCACAGGACGGCTTCAACGCATTTCAGGGAGCTTACTCCCCTTTGTCATGAAGTGCCATCCTCTTCCTATGCACCGATATTTATCCCTCAACTGATTCTAAACACCTGACTAAATGCATTCAGATTTTGTAATTACAGCCTATACTGATAGTAACATATTTATTCATAAATAAAACATTCTTTGGTTATTTGTTTGGGGTCCGTACCATAATAGCAACAAGTCTGCACCTATCGGAACAGGTTAATTGATAACCACAATCGTATCCCTGATCAAAGAACCATTACAGTGTAAACACCAAGGAAATACATAGTATAGTTTATAGATACTCAATCCTACTGAATCAGTGCAGGAGAATGTCAGAAAATAATGAAATTAAAACCAATATAAAAAAACTGAAACTTGGGGTCGTAATATAAAGTTCCGATCATGTGATCATCAAACTTCTCTTCATACCGCATACTTTAAATGGGACTAATACTCTACTATTGCACCCATGATATCATTCCCTGTTGTATATACCAGCAGAGGAGGCGAGGAGATAACATTGTCCCGTTATAACACGGACCTGTTCGTAGACGGACCTTGATCACGTGTCGGATATCAACCAATCGTGTAAACACAGGGTCCGTCATACAATAACGTCTCTGGGATACACTATGTTACACCCTCACTGATTTAGATAGATATCCATTATAATCCAATTATAAACACATAAAAAAATATATTTAAACAATACCTTTTAACCACAATGGAGTATCACATTAAATACAGGTTAATAGTATAATTGTGTGTTTCACACATTTATGAACTTATACACCGTGAAACCTTATTATAATTACGGGGCATTACACTGCTTAAAAATACATATAAACTGTAAACCAGGATCCCTAATAATTACATCATACATTTATAGACCTATCTAGCAGAAATGGTCAAACTCTAACATTTATCCAAACAAATCATTGTTGATGTTCCTCATATGCGGGTTCTTGTTCTTAAAGTCCAGTCTTAGGTACCAGAAAGGATGAATATTTGTCCCTTAGATGGTCTTTTTCATACTCCATGTGCAGAAATACTGTCATGTTTCATATTGCACCGATAAGAGTGACGTAAACCTCAGAAAGTCGGAAGAAAGAAGGGGGACAAAACAACACCAAACAAATTTATTAGTATTTATAATTTAAATAAACCACTTGGTCTCAAAATCAATATTTAAACCATTTGGAGTTAAAGTTTTTAATTCAAATATGGTTTTCATCTCTAGTTTAGCAAGGTTGGATTCTACATTATGAGTCCTCCAATTCCCCTTTCCAATCTTAATACCACAGAAGCTTTTAAATCCATTTATATTACAAATATGTTTATCCTTAAAATGCAATGACATGCTATGTGAATCTAAACCTTTTTTAATATTTCTAACGTGTTCATTCATCCTCTCTTTAAGCCTCCTACCTGTTCTACCTACATATTGGGTGCCGCATTTACATTCTAACAAATAGATAACGTTTTTACTGCGACACATAATGAAATCCTTTATTGGTAACACCAGTTGCATTTGGTTTGATTTATAGTGGGTTCCTTTTTTATTTTCTGATTTACAATGCTTGCGCATAATACAACTTCCACATCGGTAGAAACCTTTAGACATAACCCAAGTCTGCCTTTTTTTCCACCTCCAAAGCACTATTCACCAATATATTCTTAAGGTTGTCAGCTTTTCTATACACAAAGCGGGGCATATCCGCTATGTGTCCCTTAAGTAGAGGGTCTCTGGTAAGTATCCTCCAATGCTTTCTCATGATCCCCTCCATTTATTTATACTGTGATGTAAATTTACTAATAAATGCAACATTTTTGCATATATCAACCTTTATTGTATTTCCTTTCTTAATAATCCCTTCCTGAGTTAAGCTCCTGTTGTTTTCTTTAGCCTCTTGTATTATACTGATTTCATAACCCTTATTGACAAAATCAGTTTCCATAATCTTTGCTTCTACATCAAAAAAGTCTTCAGTAGTACAATTTAGTCTAAGGCATCTAAATTGACTATTGGGTATACTTCTTATCCAATTAGAATGGTGGTTGCTATTGTAAATTATATAATAATTACTATCCGTTGGCTTCCTATAGTTTCTTGTTCGCAAACACCCATCATCTGAATAGACAGTGATCTCTAAAAAATTCACCTCTTCCTGACTAATCTCAAAAGTTAGTTGTATGTTTTTGTGATTAGAATTTAAATATGTACAAAAAGAATTAAGTGATAACCTATTACCCTTTCATATGAATATAATATCGTTGATGTAACGAGCCCAGAGCACCAGGCTGGCACCCCACTGGTGGCCTGTCCATTCAGATTGGTCCTCCCAGTGGGCCATGAATAGATTTGCATAGCTAGGTGCCAGCCTGGTGCCCATTGCCGTATCAGACGTCTGGAAGTAAAATTCCCCCTCGTACCAAAAGAAGTTACTTTCTAGTATGAGGGCTATACCATCCATTATGAACGTGGTTTCCTGAACACTTAAGTTTTCATTATTTTAAAAATAATTAATGGCCTCCAGGCATAAATTATGTTGTATAATGGTGTAAAGTGACTTTACATCACCTGTAATGAGAAAATAGTCAGTGTTCCACTCTACTTCCATTAATTTCTGTATAATGGCACCTGTGTCCTTTAAATACGACCTGGTTTTTAAAACTAAAGGTTGAATTTTACTATCTAGCAATGCTGATAAATTAGAGGTTATAGAGTTAACCCCTGTTACAATAGGGCGACCAGGGGGGGTGGGTGGCATCCTTATGGAAATTCTACCTCTGTTTCTGATAAACGTCCATTGGATAAATACAACCCCAAAAAAACATCTAATTTCTTAGAGATAATATTAGAAGGGTCACTCCTGAGTTATTTGTATGTATCCTAGCATGATAATTGCCTTATTATTTCTGCATGATAGTCATCACTATTTAAAATTACCACCACCCCTCTTATCGGCCGGTTTGATAACAATTTGGTGATTATTTTTCAAGGTTCCTATAGGTTTTCTATGAGCCTTATTCAAAGTATTACGTCTAAGTGGTTTAAAGGTGGTTTGTTCAAGATCTTCCCTTACCAAGCATTCAAATGTATACACGAAACAACCTTTTTTATGTTTCGGGAAGAAGGTGGCTTTCTTTTTGAACACTTTTACAGACCCCACCCAAGTCAGTATGATCTACTTCTTCTTTTTCTGCAAAAAACCTTTTCAGAGAGAGTTTACGTATAAATCTCTGTAAATCAACATATACTTCGAATACGTTTATCTTATTAGAAGGTGCAAATTTGAGTCCTTTCTCAAGTACCTCATTTATTAAGAAAGGAAAAACAATAAAGGTTGATAGATGCAAAAATGTTGCATTTATTAGTAAATTTACATCACAGTATAAACAAATGGAGGGGATTATAAGAAAGAATTGGTCACTCTTATCGGTGCAATATGAAACATGACATTATTTCTGCACATGGAGTATGAAAAAGACCATCTAAGGGACAAATATTCATCCTTTCTGGTATCTAAGACTGGACTTTAAGAACAGGATACCGCATATGAGGAACATCAACAATGATTTGTTTGGATAAATGTTAGAGTTTGACCATTTCCGCTAGATTTGTCTATAAATGTATGATGTAATTATTAGGGATCCGGTTTACAGTCTATATGTATTTTTAAGCAGTGTAATGCCCCGTAATTATAATAAGGTTTCACAGTGTATAAGTTCATAAATGTGTGAAACACTCAAGTGTACTATTAACCTGTATTTAATGTGATACTCCATTATGGTTAAAAGGTATTGTTTAAATATATTTGTTTATGTGTTTATAATTGGATTATAATGGATATCTATCTAAATCAGTGAGGGTGTAACATAGTATATCCCAGAGATGTTATTGTATGACGGACCCTGTGGTTACACGATTGGTTGATATCCGACACGTGATCAATGTTATCTCCTCGCCTCCTCTGCTGGTATATACAACAGGGAGTGATATCATGGGTGCAATAGTAGAGTATTAGTCCCATTTAAAGTATGCGGTATGAAGAGACGTTTGATGATCACATGATCGGAACTTTATATTACGACCCCAAATTTCATTTTTTTATATTGGTTTTAATTTCATTATTTTCTGACATTCTCCTGCACTGATTTGGTAGGATTGAGTATCTATAAACTATACTATGTATTTCCTTGGTGTTTACACTGTAATGGTTCTTTGACCAGGGATACGATTGTGGTTATCAATTAACCTGTTCCGATAGGTGCAGACTTGTTGCTATTATGGTACGGACCCCAAACAAATAACCAAAGAATGTTTTATTTATGTATAAATATGTTACTATCCATATAGGTTGTAATTACAATACCTGAATGCATTTATTCAGGTGTTTAGAATCAGTTGAGGGATAAATATTGGTGCATAGGAAGAGGATGGCACTTCTTGACAAAGGGGAGTGAGCTCCCTGAAACGCGTTGAAGCCGTCCTGTGCTCTGGTTTGAGGATCTGTAAGATCGGTGATTCAAATGCTCGAATACCATACACTTACCTGACAGCAGCTGGTTGTGATGAGTGTGCTATTACATCAACCACCGAGATCCAGTTTCCTGTGAAGTATATGAAGCTGTTTTTTTATATATTTTTTTATATTTACATATATTAAAATATCCTGTTTTGTGAACACTTGCCTGCTGAACCTTTTGTTTGGGAAACCTTCGATTTAAAGCTATGTGAAGGGAATAGGAAAAGATACCTTTACGCGAACGCAAAACAGAAAGCTAATGTAAGTGTCCACTATGTGGTGATGTCTATCTGATGAACGTTGGAAGTCCTTTCGGTGTAAAAAGATACCTTTATGGGTATGTGGGACAGAATTGTTCTGTAAGTGTTTACCTTATGTGAGGGATAAAGCAGTGAACGTTTTAACTACTTGGGACGGCTCTCTTCTTCTTATCCTAGGATTAGCGCTGGTTTCTGGTTACTTTTTATGTGTGTTTATACTTAAAAATCAAAGTCTGAGAAGTAAATGTACTAGCCTACAACATGCAGGCATCTGTGAAGTTTCAGTGAGACTGGAAGATGTCTTAAAAGGGCAATCATTTAAAAGGCAAAAGCAAGCAAAACAAGGTTGGTAACTGCTGCCTTAATACATGAGCCAAACTTGCTGTAAACTAGCTGATGCCTGCAAATCGCAAGTAATTACATTTGCCCCTGTGACTGAAGAGTAAATACCATAGGAAATGCATCTTGAAGTAGATTAATCAGTCATTCAACCAGGTTCCAATGATATTCAGTTATTGATGGCTATTGTCTATTGCTGCTTTACTTAAATCTTCTGTATTATGTGAATTGTTTTTTGATGACTGTAAAGTGTCTTGAGTCCTGTTGGAGACAGGATTCAATTATTATTATTATTATTATTATTATTATTATTATTAGATGTTCCCAATCTGATGGAAATACTTTTCCATTCCATTCCAGGGCTGGTATTGTTGCCACCATTGGTTAGCTAAGGCTCATCCTATAACTGGTGATGTCCATTCTGCTGCAAACATGAGGAAGGAGTGTCTGTAGCTGAACAACAGTACTTGATACATGCAAAAGAACCAGGTATCCACACCACATGTGTACTAACTAACCATTGATGGTTAACCCATTGAATGCTTAGTATGTAATGGCTACATCATGCCATTGCATGCTATATTATGATGACTGCAACACCACAGCTATTTGATGGGGCCTTTATAGGAATTGCCTTTGATAGTTTACTATGAATGGTTGTTGGTTTTGACATCGATGACAGAGGTCCAATGGTGACGTGACAATGTTCTTTTTTCCCTAATGCACAGCACTTAGCTCATTCCCTTGTTGCTTAGCACCATCTGCTTCTCTCTGGCCAGCTGGCAATTGATTAAAACCATTGATGGGTTTTGTCAAAGGTTTCCTACCAAAGGCACCATTGATGGAGACCATCAGTACCCTCTTACAATGACCATCCCTATATTAAAAAAACAGGTCATATAAAGATGGGAGATGGTGGACATGGATAGTCATTTACCAAGTGCAAAAAATAAATAAGTCTTTGTTTCTTGTCATTCCTGACAGTGGTGTTGTTTCAAGTTCAGATATTTAAATGAACTAATTTTGATTTATGTTCTTACATACCTGAACACTGTACTTTAAGTTTAGCTTAGATTTGTTACAATTTATTGATGTATATTTTTGGTCATATTTGTATACAGTAGTTTAGGAAAACATGGAGCATGGAAACATTATCTGTGAGCTATTTAAATATCTTATCTTGGCAGGGCTAAAACTAGGAATTTTGTCCCCCAGGGCAAGGCAGTAATTCCCCTCCCCTTTCCCCTGGTGACTCTACAGCAGTCTGCCTTTTGATATCTCTGCAACAGCATCCTGTGTTTGTGTTACCCCTCCCCCGACCACGAATTACCTGGATCTTCTCCTTGCGCCTCCTTAAGGCAGCAGTGGCACACAGTTTTTGATATTATGGCGGCATACACTCAGTGCAGATAGGGGAAACATTTTTTATTGTGCCAGGCGATTCCGGTCCCTCTATGCCTGTACCCTGCTGATTAATGCAGAAGTGCTGGCATTGAGCATGGTCACAATCACCATCTGTTAAAGATGGGTTGGGGGAGCTCCAGCCAGGGTGTAGTATGGTATGCCGGCAGCCAGGCTCCCAGCGGCCAGCATACTGGCGCCGGATTCCCAACCGCCAGCATACTGACAGCTGAGCGAGCGCAAATGAGCCCCTTGCGGGCACAGTGGTGTGCTACGTGCACCACGTTATATATTCTCTCTCCAGGGGGGTCATGGACCCCCAAGAGGGAGAAAAGGTGTCGGTATGCTGGATGTCGGGATTCCGGTGCCGGTATACTGTGCGTCGGGATCCCAACAGCCAGCAAACTGAAGACCACCCCTCCAGCCGGAGGGCCATCTGAGAGACAGAAGCCCTGGGATAATCACCCCTTGTGCCCCATACTTAATCTGGCTCTAGCCTACCCTCTGAAGCCTACCCCCACCACAGCATGCTTCTGATTCATCGTGAGATTCCCACTTTATTTCCAATTGTGTCGGTGCCCCCTGAAATCCGGTGTCCGGGGCATGTGTACCTCTCCCCCCCCCCAACATTTGTGGCGCCGATCTTGGAAAACCAAATGTTGCTCTTGCAGATCTAAAACTCATTTAGGAAGTGTGAAGAAATCCATCCTGTCATCCCCTGCAATATCTACTGGCTTCACACTTAATACTCAGGAGCTGCAATTGCATTGTTTGTTCCAGAGAAAGGTATTGGAGATGAAAAAAAATATGCTTCTCCTGAGAATATCTGACTATCACTTGTAATGAAGTGGGACAACTGTGGACACAACTGTAAATGATAATCAAAATGAAACATAAGTGCACATAACCATTTTTCCCTACCCATTCATATTTCATAGTTGCCTGTAGAGAGCATTGCTATTAAATAAGAGTTGATGAAGAGTACCGTGGCTAGAAACGACTGCCAAATTCATTATAACATTGCAAGATCTAATTAAATAATTTGGCATTCCATACAAATCAGAATTGCATTAAGCTAGTTTTGGCAGCACAAATGCCTGAATTAAGATACAACCCGTTTCATTACAATGTTATTAACTTTTTCTCTATAAAATCCATAATTTTAACTTATAGGGTTTATTTCTCAGTTAATACGAAGGACAATTATTACATTCAGTTATTACTAATGCCAAGTAAATGTGAAATATATATGAAATCAACATATTTGAAAATATAACAAATTATTTATAAAAGTGTAAATACCACTTGGAAAAATATTTGTTTTCTAACAGCATATAAAATGGGGATACAAGTATAATAATACTCTACTGTTCTTTAAGCATTGAAACTAGGCTTTACAGAAATATGCAGAAGCTTCTATAATACAGCTATTGAATCTACCAATACAGCAAGACAGAGTGAGGAGGTGGATATAATTAATTGATTGTTGAATCTCAATTTTTATGGTTGTGATGTGAGCCACTAGTAAATTAGTGCTGTTTTTATAAGAATACACATATCACAGTGATTTTTATGGGTAGCTCACCCTCTTTGCCACCATTATGAACCCCATTCATGGAGGAGTTCGAGACCTTTTGCAGCTAGTTCAATTTCAAAATTAACTACTCAAAATCAGTGGGTAGGAGTCTGAATATTCCGGCTATGGTAATTCTGGAGTTGTGCTCTGAATCTTGGTTCTCCTGGCGCCCTTATCAGATATGATACCTGGGAATAATTCTTTCTGTTTATAATAGCTGCCTGTACAATCTCAATTTTCACCATCTATTGACTAAGTTCTGCTCAGGTTTGAGGTCTTGGACAGTCCATACATTTCATAAAAATAAATCTCTTGCCAAGGATAAGGCAAGTATTCCATGTAGTGCCCATAAAATTATGCCCTCTTTCTGCAGAAGCTAGTGTGTGGCTTCGTATGGGGTGGTGGAAGGCCCAGATGTGGGTGAGACATTTTATATAGAGCCAAAATGAAAGGAGGCTTACAGATGCCCTCGTTCAAGGGGTACTACCAATCAGTTATGCTATCCAGGGTACTGGTGTGGTCTCGGGGGTCCATTTGGTGAACTCTTTCCTATAGACTCCTATTTTCACAATTCCTTGTCCCAGCTCAGGCTGCATCACCCAACTATTTCTCCTACGTTAGTTTGTTGGCACAGATTGCATTTTAACTCAGAAGTGTCCGCCAGCTTGTCACCTCTCATGCTTTTAGTTTATCATCTTCATTCATGCACATTTTTGGCCTGGACACCCAAAAGGCTCCAGTGTGTAGGTAAGCTGGTATGGGGAAGGAGGATTCTTACTTTTCAGGAAATGCAGGATATGTTCTCCCTCTCCCAACATGATTAATGGTCTTATTTACAGACAAGACACTGCATGCCATGCATGGGCAGACTACAACACGTTCAAAGGGACCTTGCCCTATTTGAGCAACTATGTATGGCACCTTCCTCTCTGACACATACCATTTCTATAATATATAAATTGCTCATGGATGTGAGATTCATGGCCCATCCCCATCATGTGGACATATGAAATAGGGATGTATCCACACCACTGAGAAATAATGACTGGTTTAACATGTTCCATCTTACTCATGCCTGCTCTGTAGGCATATTGGCTATTAAATTTCAATTGAAACTGCTGTCTTTTTATCTGTCTCTTTCTGCATCCGCCACTGTTACTAGTGCCAGTGTCCAGTACCACATCGCATTACAGTGAAGTAACTCAAAATAAACGACAGCTCTTAGCAGCCCTTGCTGCCAGGAGATCCTGGCTGTAGTTTATTTTATGTTTGAACCACTGTAGTGCAGTGTGATGCCAGACACCAGTGCCAGTAACAGTGCATGTTCTGCAGCAGTGCTATCAAGGAGCAGAGCCAAGCCCGGACAGCCAGAAAGCAACAGCACTGGAGACAGAAAAGATCTGTAAAGTGTGCTTGAAAGGAGAATCAGGGAAAGGTTAAGTTTATTTTTTGTATGCATATTAATTTCTGTGTGGGCATTATGTGTAAGGGGCACTACTAGTGTGTGGCATAATGTATAAGGGGCATTACTACTGTGTGGGCATAATATATAAGTGGCACTACAGCTGTGTGGCATAATGTGTAAGGGGCACTAGGGGCACTACTACTGTGTGGCACAACATGTAAGGGGTACTACTACTGTGTGGCATAACATGTAAGTGGTACTACTATGGTGTGGTCTAATTGTGTAAGAGGCACTACTACTGTTTGTGCATAATGTGTAAGTGGCACTACTACTGTGTGGCATAATGTTTAAGGGGCACTAATGGTGGTATAAATTAGGGGTACTATTGTGTGGCCTCACCACTTCCGTACAGGACCACAATCTTTTTCAACATGCAAGCCTTTCCGCTTTCAAATATAGGGGGGGTGCAGTCCCTTACTTTGCTATTGCCACTTGGATCCCTAGATATACCCCTGGTGGGAATGCACAAGGGTGACTCCCTTTTGGGGTGATGCAATACAATACAAATTTATTGTCATCAGCAAAACAGAATGAGTTGTCAAATGAAATTACTTGTAAAAACATACCAGCACAATAAACAGCAGATCATAGTAGAAAAACATGTGGAATAACCCCACTTAACACACAGACTTAATACATTCTTGCTATTTAACAGACATACAGGATACGAGGAAAAACATGCAAATGCGCTTTGAAAAGGAAGATCCTGGCAATGGATGTGCCAACTAACCCTGATTTTTGCTAGCTCTCCTACTCTAAGATCCCAATCTCTAAGTATAAAAAATCTTTACTCAAGCATTTGAAGAACGCTACTAGAGTCAAAATCCAGACTCACTGGTGATCCTCCCCGGCCCCCCTCCATTGGAGAGTGGTTTCAGTGCATGCATCCTTGCATGGAAGACATTGTTCTGTTATCAGCAGACTCTGAATTCTCTGCTACCTAGTTCACATGGTTGGATTTTAAGTTGTCCTCTTCTTATTCTTCTCGACTAGGATTCTCGGCCTATAAATCTGTGGTCCTTGTAATGGATTGTATGTGCATCATCCTTGACTCTTCTTTAGCATATCTCCCTGTACACACACTTGGATACATGGTGGCTTCCTTGTTTTCTGTTCCCCCTTTTCTCTTTACTCCCTTTTTCTCCGTTTTCCTCTTATCTCTCTACTCTTTATATGTGTCTTTTCATCTATGCTGCTGCAGTAGTCTTCTTACCATCATTCAATCAGATGGAAATATTGCGCATTCTGCTTTATGTGCACTATTGAATAATGTATTGTTTATAATACCTATTTTCACATGGAAAATAAATAAAAAAAAATCTAGGGGAAAAAACACATTATTTACTTGGTATAGGGCAAATGGATATGTTCACCCTTGCATTGTTACAGTCTTTTTTTAAGTAACATTCTTTATGATAATTGTTGCTGAGATACATGCTACAGTGGGTATAAAAGATTAGATGAGTTGAGCAACAATTTTCTTTCTGGTTGCTTCAGGGTAGAGTGACATATGCTGATTGTGTATGCAAAGAAATAATGAGCAACAAAGCATTCTCAAAAGATTCACTTGTGGTTCTGTTAAAGCGCAAGGCTCCCCCTTCTGGGCCTGGTGTTTATACAATATTAAGTTGTGAAGGAATTACCCCACGGGCAGTGTCCCTCTATTCTTTTTTTTTTTAAATCTCATATACAAATAAAACAACCTCCAGTTTAGGCCTTAAAATGACAACACACGGTGTGTGCATGTACTCCTTCTTCTACGCCTCTGAAGCAAAAAGAAGATCCCGCGAAGGAGCGACTAATACCAGCTATTCCGGTGAGGACATTACACCTCACACACCGTATCAGGGTATTACATATGACCTCATTGCTTTATATATGTACTTTTTATTAGGATAAGTGCTTTGCAGACATATAAGCGCCAGTCAGAAATATAGTTTCATGTTAAGTTACAAGTTGTCTTTCACCTCTGACCTAGGGGTGTATACAATTCCTGTCAGATCCTTTCTAACAGAAAGGATCCAACAGGTCAGTATTCAATGACTCAGCCAAACACGACAGGTTTTGGCCATTCCAACAATGTCAATCCAACTTTTCGAATTAACATTGTCCGAGACGGGGCTAAAACCTGTTGACAAGATATGTGGATTCCAACAATCCACGTGTTTTCCGACATGTCGGGAATTGGAGAGCTTTTAGGCTTGCTGATTATAATAAATATATGTTCTTATTTTTAGTATCTCAGATGGAAACTGTCACGTAAGATGATTTGGGTATTGTATTGATAAGTGCGTGAAAGGGGACACCTGTCAAGTATAACATAAATTATTACTACTGCACCCAGCTTCACAGACTCTCAATGTATAAAATGTCTATCATAGACTATCCTTCATTCACACGCATACTCAAGACATACTCTAAGGAAATAACTGACACCGACAACAGGAATAATTTTTCCAAATAAAAATGGCAGCTTTATTATTAAACAAATGGTATGGAGGCAAGGAGGGTCAGCCTATTTAAATCAAGTCCCTATTTATTCTAAATTTTAACCCTTTTTATTGTGGCTGACCCAAACAACATCTAAGTTTCAAATCACAAGAACTGGCAAGGGCCCAATTTCAGCCCAGCCTCCATCGCATCACAAGGGGCAATATGGGGCCATTTGCCACCCCTTGTGTTGATTAATCTTTACTGGGGATACCATGGCCAACTCTCCACTCAAGGTATTCCCCAACTCTAAACCAAAAGGTGCTCAAGTGTCTACCCACTCCACTGGAGACCAAAGCCCACCTGGTCCAATGGTACTCCGGCCCCGTAATGTATCAAACTCTATCACCTTCTCATCTCCTGAGCACCTATAAACCCTTTTTCAACTACAGTCACAATTTCAGTACACCCCAACCAGCCACAGTTTCAACAATACCCCGCCACCATACCTCAAACCTTAAAACACTCTGCTTACTCCTTCTCCTAAAAAATCTTTCTACCTAACTATTAAATTCCCAACTATAGACGGAGGACAACAGGTCCTCCAGAAAAATTTCCATACCCCTCAAATTTAAATGGACACCATCTGCCATGTAGACCTGAGGGGTAGAAGCTGAAATGGAGGGAAACAGGACCACAAACCCCCAGTTCTCGCTCACAGCCCAGCCCACGACAGAACTGATCCAGAGCTGGACCAACTCTATGGCAGCCGGTCTCTCCGCACCTCTCCACACTAACTGTAGAACGATGTCAGACCATCCCACGCTTAGGAAGGGTAACCTGTTTTGTAGGCTAACTAGGTCCCCAACCATGGTTTTCCAGAGGTCAAGACCTGACCTTGTGGTCAAGTCATTTACCCCGGCATAAAACACTATGCCCTCAGCATCTGCTGCCAAAATAGGGTCATGGCTTGCTCCCAACGTAGGCCCCTCACACCAGTCCACCTGATCAGCTCCGCTTCAGGGGACTGAAGGCACTCCAACCCAGACCTTTTACCATTAAAGACATACAAGTGCCCCACAATCCATATCGGACACTTATCCAGACGCCAATCTGAAAATAAAATACAATATTCACACAACCTTCATACTATAAGAATTCAGAGAAATAACCTAAAAGCAACCTTACTTCTAAGACAAAAAAATACCCAACTATCCCCATTATGACCTTTCTAAAATGGTATTTTTAATCACTAAGCTATTTTTAATTTGGACTCTAAGATGACATATTTGAAAGGTAGGGTGGTGGAGGGAGAGGAGGGAATATGAAGAATCAGACTTGACGAGAGGCAAAAAACACACCTGTCAAGCGAGTGTGAACCCCATGGCTTAAGGCACCTGACAGGATAAAAAAATTCCCCCAAGACCCCCAAATATGCCGAGTGGCTGAAACCTCAAGGCTAATTTAGTTACCCCAGGTCAAAACCTGATATGTTTCTGAAATACATCAAACTTACATCTATCAAGAGCTCTAATTTGCCCGCTCGAACGGCCTTCAGCGGCCACTGTTGTCATCTCACCTATGCGGAACAAATAGGTACTGTATTTCGATACTGGTAAACCCATCGTGAAAATACAACGTTCCATCATCCATCTAAATTGGAATTGAGTAACCAGCATACCATCCATATGCTGTAACCATGGACCTGGAATATTAGTCCTTGCTCTCAAATATTCCTTTGCCAGGGACACTGTGCAAATCTCAATATCCTCAACACACCTCAAGGCCACCCAACACCCTTTGCCTAATTGATCAGTTTTGGAATGCTGCACTTTGCACCAAAAGCATCCATTTTCCAGTGACACATGCTCACGAAGCATAGGTGACATTGCTGTTTTTGATGCTGCCACCAATTCACTGACTCTAAAAGCCCCGAAGAAGGCCATCATGAAACACAATCTAAATAAAAGTGCTTCATAATCAGATGCACAGACCTCTTGCAAAACAACTGCCATGTGCCACAACATTGAAATGGTTATTGGTCTTCATGCATCCTGTACAGGGGGCATCGCTCGCGCCCACCCTTTGAGTACTCTCGCTAAAAAGAAAGATTTAGTGAAATCATGCCAGCCTTCAGGTCTCAAGAAATAAGATAGAGCAGACAGTAAGCATGATACAAATCCTCTTGACTTTCCTTCGCTAAAACATTCCCAAACATAATCCAACAACATGGTATAATCGCTCTTACCTTGGTCTCGACGCATGTGGACACTCTCTTGTTGTTCTGCACCCCTGAAGAGTGGAAGGCACCAAAGACCTTAGTGCTAGGCCCTCCAATCTGGGTCTATTACCTGCCAGGCATAAGACGGGCAAGGGTCACCAGATACATTCACATTCGGTGCTAGCACCCTGAACCTGTGCCACTCAAAACGTAATAGAGCATCTGCTTTGCCATTTTCAATGCCTGGAACATGCCTGGCGCAAAAATTAATATTCCATTGTAAGCAACGCAGGACAATCTGACCCAACAAATGCAAACCAGGTAGGCCAGCAGCTTTTTGTCTGTGAATCGCCTGAACTACCCCCAAAATATTGCACAAAAAAAAACTACTTAAACATTGGCCAATACCTCGTGCCATAACTCCAACACAACCATGATTGGGAATAATTCTAACAACAACAGTTTCCCTATAAGGCCTTTATCAAACCATGCTTTGGGCAAGGGGGATGCACACCCCTGCCCTCCAGGTTTGCTCCAAAACCAAAAGAACCAGATGCATTGAATAACTGCAACTCAACATTGGATCTGGGTTCAGACTGCCAAATGCGAACACCATTAAAATCCGACAAAAAATCTTCACAAATATGCAAATCCCTACACATTTCTTTAGATAAGCGTATAAAATGACCTGGCCTCTTAACACCAGCTGTCGCTCTTTTCAACTTCCTGCTAAAGACCTTACCCATTGTGATAACCCTGCAAGCGAAATTAAGCAACCCCAACAATGATTGAGCCTGTTTCAACATCACCTTGCCATTAGCCAATGCTACCATTATATCCTCCCTCAACTTTGCATCTTTTACCATAGGCAAATGACAGCAACCCCCAATCGTATCAATTTCAATACCCAAGAAGGCCAACACCGATATAGGGCCCACAGTGTTTTCATCAGCAACTTGAACCCTTAAATCAGTAAACAATGACAATGCATTCGATAAAATATTACCACAAATATCGGACTCAGCGGGGCCCAGGAACAAAAAATCATCTAAATAATTAACAATTCCAGACTTGCCTTAATATTCTGAAATGCACCAGTGCAACTACTAAACTTTTCAAAATACGAACAGGATATAGAACAACACATAGGAAGACATCTATCAACATAGAAACCATCTGTCAGGCAAAAACCCAAATAGCAAAAAAATTCCAGATCAATGGGCAAAAGACGAAAAGCCGACTCTAAGTCAATTTTACTCATCAACGCTCCCCTACCAAATGACCTAACTTTTGTAAACGTATCTTCAAAAGATTGATAAACTAACATGGTCAAGAACTCTGGAATGGCATCATTAACTAAAGACCCCTTTGGACATGATAAATTCTGAATTAATCAAAACTTTACCGGGGTCTTCTTAGGAACAACACCAACCGGGGACAAAATTAAATCCGGAACTGGCGGAGAAGGCCCTACCATTCTTCCCAAAGCAACCTCTTTATCAACTTTCTCTTTCAAAATTTTCGGAAACTGCTCAGCCGAGCGCAAATTACAGACCACACCAGAACAAACTTGGCCCTTCAAAGGCAAAGGGAAACCTCGGGAAAAACCAAACCTTAACAAATAATCGTCTTCCCTGTTTGGGTAATATTCTAACCAATAAGACAATTTATCTAGTCTCACATGAGTAGGGGCCCTACTTAGCATTGGCAACTGTGGGAGCATGGTTATGCTGTCTGTTAAAACCTCCTCTACCACCTGAGGGCTGCGAGAAGTCTATAATGGGATGTCACCCCCCACATCGGATACAAACGAAAATGACACCTTGACCGTAGGGTACATTGGCCATTATTAAAAGCATAGTACCTACTTTGACTGTTCCTCCCTACCGTCCATCTACTGCTGTTACTACCATGTTTCTAACTAATAGTTACAGAACCACTCCACTGTGGTTGTGTAATGCCTACCGTCCATCTACTGCTGTTACTACCATGTTTCTAACTAATAGTTTCAGAACCACTCCACTGTGGTTGTGTAATGTCTCACTAATTCATGTTGCAAATACAGTACATATATTTGATTACGTTCAAATGCTCTTGAGGTCTACTCTCTAAATAACAGGCTGCAAAGACCAACATACCTTTTTGCCAATTTGAATATGATGATTTATACGCCTCCTCACCTATACCCATTTTTCTTTCTGGCCGCAGATAATGCCTTCTTTGATTTGCTAGTTAACGCAAACATGTTAACATATCTGCCCTCTCGTATACAATCCCTAATTCTGGGCCGTATTCCTCATAAAACAGCCGTATTAGCACATTGCAGAGAATCCTCAAGACCCTCCTCTGAGGACATACTAGAACTGCTGTGTTTGCGCTTTCTTTTGTGTTTTCTCGTGCAACCACTGCAATTACTATCCTTTGAATCTGAGGACTCAGAGGAAGATGTGGATGAACCACTCTCCTTCCTGCGCCTGAGCCTACGTTTTTGCTTATCTGCAGCTTTTTGCTGGCATGTTTTCTCCTTAATCACTGATTTATTGCCAGAGCTGGCTACTGCACTCTCCTGACACGCTTCAAGGTCAAAATCAGACTCACCATAAAACCTACCGCCATCGTCCAGAGCGGATTCGACTACAGTAACCGACTCCCCTGAATCCTCCTGTAGTTCAGGGACAATCATAGATTCTGCAGGGGAAATGCAAGGGGAAACATCCACTAGGCACTCATCAAGTATCTCATTACCCCCACTTTCCCTTTGTGCCCTAGCGCGTGAACCCACAGCCGCTGGTTCCCTTACACTACACTCATTAATCATGGAGGGCTTCTGCCCCCTCAAGACTCTCCCCTCAGCATGACCCATAGTAAGTACAGGGACCAGTGCTGATATTACTGAAGTGCATATAGATACCACATCAGATGAATTCCAGCCAGCACCTTTGCACCCTAAACACACTGCGTCTGCATATGACCGCCTAGGAACCGTGCACCTGCTTTGAGTTACCTCAGACATCACACTTCTACCCCTCATACTCAAGTTAACAGGCTCAATTCTCTGCTGCACGCCAGCATTTGATAGGCCTGAAGTGCCTGCTCGCTTACCAACTCCCTCTTAGATTCCATAGGCACCCATTAAACTTACCCTCTCTGTTACCGCCTCTATTGGGTGCTCCCAATCCTTGCACCACCAATTATTTACTTGCGCCCCTTCCAGATTGCTCACCTCTGGAAAGTCTGGTTCTGTAACGAATGCCAATGCCAGCCACGGTCCCCCGCGGGCCCAAGGGACGACCGTGGCGCACCTCTGTAACATGCAATCCTGAGGGACTCCTCTCGATGTTACCGCTCTCCGTATCACCCTACTCCGTGATTCCACCAGGGCTTCCACGCTCTGAGACATTGTACCTTCGGTTTGCCCTTCCAAAGCAATAGCACTCACACCACTAAGTACGCCACCAGCGCGTGACACTGACGATCTGGTCACCCGGCCTCTGCGTGATGCAGCTCTGCCCGCCACAGTTCTCCCAGGAGGTCGAGCCTGACCCGTGGCGGCAGTATTACTACCCACATTTACTACGCCGCATCATCTTCCCTGTGCTGTAATGTCCTGTCCCCCACTTGACACAGACTCAGCGGTACCCCTTCCACCGCCTTCAATAAAACGGATTGGGGGACCCGCAGCACGACTGGGCCTTGGCATGTTAAAGTAGAGAATAGTTAGATAAAGGATAGAGTAAAGAAAAAGGGGGCGAAAAATAGAAAGTAGTAAAGATTGAAAGGAAATGGGGAAGAAAATACAACAAATTCACAGTTATAAAAAGTTCAGTACAACACAAACACAGAGCACTTCACTGTTCAATTTTTCCTGAGGAAAACAGGGAGAACTTAATCAATCCTCCCCTCATAAGGGCTAAGCCACTCCCATCACCTGATTCCTCAGCAACCCCATAGGTCAAGCAGTTACCATGGACACACCTTCACCTGTCCTTGCTGCTTCGTTCATTATACTACTCAGAATTTTATGTCACTATAGACATATGAAATGTCCACTGTTCTCTATATCTGTTAAGACAATGTTAGCATATACTTGCTATAAATCCTAGAGATTTAGACATAGCAGATGAGTTCCGATCGAAGCTAGTTCTGGCTCCACCAGATCCAGTCTTCTACAAACCCATTTCAGCTTTAATAATTCACACAGAGTTAATAAGGAGGGACTCTGACGGCGACTGGACTTCATTATTTAAACTACTTAATTATTGACCATCATCTAGGATAGATCTTAAAACATAATAAGAGCTAAGTATTTTAATTTGTTCTTGCTATTATTGTAACTGAGTATAACTTGTTACTTACTTGCATGTTTTCATTATTGTAACTTAGATAAATAAATGCTAATCCGTTTTGATATGTCCTGTGTCAATCGCCATATATAACACATTGTATCCCAGAACCTGGGTCGACAGAGTTTTTTCAACCGATAACACAATATAAGACATATTTTGTTCCAATACTGACTTAAATGTAGTAGTTTAACATTGTGCATCGTGCCACTGCAATGTGATAACACTTACTATACATGGGTAATAATAAATTCAAAGCACATAACTTTCACCATTTACTGTAAGACTAGAGTACTTAATACCACAAAATAGTTTTAATAACATGTGAAGTACAGTAATTGTATACGTTGTCTGTATTGCAATAGTAAGTACTGTAGCAGAGAACTAATGTGCCTGTAGCCAGACCTACAGCTGGGCAAATCACTATGAAGAGCATGGCACTCCGGGTCCTGGTCCTGACTCCCTCTTCTTGACATCATGATGTCACATATGATCGGGGTATTTGTGACATCAGGATATCATGAAAATTAGGCCATGACCAGGAAGCCTAGTATTGTGCTCTTCCTACACTCTAGGCTGTAGAGTGCAATTCCAGGATCCCTGCAAGCCAAAAGTGCCACCTGGGCAGAGATGAAGCCTCTCAACCTTGCATCATTGGCAGAGATGGGTGTGGCATAGAAGATCTACAATGTCTAGGTCAACAGTCATTAGGTCAACCCCATATGGTCAAAATGCATTAGGTCAACACTGACAAAAAGGGCAACATGTATTTGGTCGATACTGACAAAAGGTCAACAGGTACAAAAGGCTGACACATGAAAAGGTCCACATGGGACATGGTCGACACAAAAAGGTTGACACAATTTTTTGTGTGTGTGTCATTTTCACTTTCAGAGAACCGGGAACCCCAATTAGTGAACTGCATCTCCCATTGCATGGCTTGCTTTGCTCTGCAAGGTGCTGCGCTCACCACAGCTTACTATTCCCAATCGTATTCCACGTGGATGGTAAAGTATGAAATAGGTGTAAAATAAGCAAAAAATATAATGTTATAAGAGACGAACTGTGTTCTGTTGAAACTCAACAATGTGGAACTGGGTTACTTATTACCCAGGCATAAGGGGAGCGTGTAAGAATCATTGTAGTTTTCACTTCACAGATGGCTCTATTTTGATTTGGGTATGACATATGTGGATATTCTAAATAGAATGGAAAATATATAAATAAGCTTCTATATCACGTTTGCCATCACTGAGGGTCAAATCATCCTCTTCCAAAGTAAAATTTATACATAGACGAACTACTAATTGTTCACATGCTAAAAAGACGGTAATTGTTTATTTGATTTTTTTCTTTTTTTCAGCCTTATAAAATACCTTTTCCTTAGTTATATCATTACATGTTTGTTTTTCTCCAGAATGTCATTTCAAATTACATTTTTCATTCAGATTTTTTAATTGCATGTATTCATTTCAGATTTTCACATTATTACATGTAATATTTCAACAATTTAAATTATATTTCTTCATGTACTAGTATCCTATACTTGTCTGACATTCTGAAATTAATTAGTGACATTTTTAATAATAATTTTGAGTAGAAAACCTTTTTTTTTCATGATACTACAATTTTTGTTTTTGCAGAATTTACCCACTTACAAAATGTGTTTTTTTCTTATCCTGCTGTAATTAACCTTTTCATGATTTAGATTTGGTGAATGCCTTCACCCAATGTAACATAGAGTCATTGAAGCACTAAATAATTCATTTTAATTGAATGTTCTATTACATTTTCTATAATCAAGTAAAATATGGTTGTAGAGGAAATTGTGATATACTGTAGCATTACTAAAGAGGATCTACTGAGCACTTCCAGTAAAACACAATAAAAAAAACTATACCTACTGTACTGCAAAATGACAGCACTGTAATACTTTATCTATGAAAGTGAAAATGTGTGAACTGATAGTATAAAATAAGGAATATGGCTCCACTGAGATACATAATGGAGTGAGAGTACAGAGAAAGTAGTGTAAGTTTCAGAAATAATGTAAAACCAGGGGGTTGTAAAATAATAGTTTGACTGTATTCCGTACAAGTATTCCCAGTGATGTTTTCTTTCATCTTATATTGGATATACATATACTGTATTTTTCAGTCATTTTATCCTGATAGTAAAATGCAGGTGAATTGTATCCACTGTGACTTTTTGAATATTCAAATATTCAACTTTTCTTAGAAAATAAAGAGTAGATCATTTTTTAATACACCAAATAGCTGTATAAATGGGACTTGCATTACAGGTTGAGTATCCCTTATCCAAAATTCAAAATCCAAAATTTGTGGGTCTCCTACTGAGATAACATAATATTATATATATATATTACTTATAAATATATATGTTTATAGATAATGAATATAATACATATGTCATTATCTCAGTAGGGGACCCAAAAATGTGGGATTATGAATCTTGGATAAGGGATACTCAACCTGTATTATTTTTATTGGTGTGCTACTTTAAAAATATGTCCATCCTCAGTCAACATCCCGCACTTCTGGCAAATTCTGACCCTATTACATATACCCCAATGTAAGCAAATATCTAATTGACTGGTATGACTGCAATGCAGATTTTTTTCCTTTGAGCCTTCACCTTCTGTTAAAGAGCAAGACACCCCCTCCCGGGTAAGATGTTTAAACGATAATATGTTACAGTCACTCAGCCTGCATTGAATATTAAAGTGAATTTCTGTAAGTACATTTAATACACTTCTGTTACATTTCAATATAAAAAATGTTTGGTTCCAATAGTGACAAATTGAATTGTGCCATTGAAATGCGACAAATCATACTGTACATTGGTAATAATAATAACTATAGTATATCACTGAAGAGAAAATATGGGTCCTGAAGGGAAAATATTAATATTGTATAACTGTTGGTGCCATTTATTGCAAACCAATAAAAAAGTTATACAGTACTTTTCTTTACGAATATGGATAGGAACTGTAATTATCTAATTATCAGTATACAAGTCTCTAGACATGGGATAACATTCCAACTAGATCCTCCAAATCATTGGTCACTATATTACTTGAGGACTTTTTTTTTATTTTTTAACCTATCAGCTATTCACCATTTGACGGATGATGAGGGAAGCATATTTTTTAATTAGCTCATTTACATATTTGTAAAATATTCCACCATAAAAAATACATTTAGACACCTCTCATTTTGTTGTGATCAGCAGGGGATTGTTAATCAACTTAGTTAGCTTCTATGTGGAAGTGAGCGGCAATCTTGACCAAGGAAAAGCAGTGGATGTGGTATACTTAGATTTTGCAAAAGCCTTCGATACAGTGCCTCACAGGAGACTGATCATCAAATTAAAGGAGCTTGGCAAGGAAAAACTATTTGTACATGGATAAGTAAGTGGCTGGATAACAGGGTACAGCAAGTAGTGGTCAATGGGATGTCCTCCAACTGGGCACCAGTAGTCAGCGGAATACCACAAGGGTCCGTACTTGGGGGGTCATTCCGACCTGATTGCTCGCTGCAGTTTGTCGCAGCGCAGCGATCGGGTCGGAACTGCGCATGCGCCGGTGCCACAGTGAGCCGGCGCATGGCAGCTTTCATTGCCTAGCGATCGCCTCTGAGACAGAGACGGTCGCTGGGCGTGAGGGGGCTTTCGGGGACCGTTGGGGGGGCGGGCCCCGGGGGCTGCGTGACGTCTCACGCAGCCGCTGTGGCCAGCGGCAGCGACAATTAACTCCCGGCCAACCGCAGGAGCTGCGCTGTCCGGGAGTTACTCCTCAAATACAAAGGCATCGCCGCTGTGCGATGCTTTTGTGTTTGTGCGGGGGGGGGGGGGGTCCGGACTGAAATACGGGGCGGACTAGCCCTGTGCTGTCCCCCCGCATGTCAGGGAAGATGATCATAGCTGTGCTAAATTTAGCACAGCTACGATCAACTTGGAATGACCCCCATGGGCCACTACTGTTCAACATATTTATCAATGACCTGGAAATAGGCCTGGAAAGCACAGTGTCAATCTTTGCAGATGATACTAAATTGTGTAAGGTAATTAATTCAGAAATAGATGTGGCGTCTCTACAGAATGACTTATCTAAACTTGAAATCTGGGCGTCTAAATGGAAAATGGGATTCAATATAGAAAAATGCAAAGTTATGCACGTCGGGACTAAAAACAAACTTGCAACCTACATACTAAAATCTAGGGGTAACAGTATTGGAAAAAGATTTGGGGGTACTCATTGATAATAGGATAAACAACCGTACACAATGTCAAAGTGCAGCAAAGAAGGCAAGTAAGGTGCTAGCATTCATAAAATGGGGAATTGAGACAAGGGACGAGAGTGTAATCCTGCCGCTGTACAAATCATTGGTACGTCCGCACCTGGAATATTGTGTTAAATTTTGGGCGCCACATTATAAAAAAGATATCTGTGAACTCGAAAGGATTCAAAGGCGTGCTACTAAATTGATTAAAAGGCTAGAGGGACCAGAGTATGAGGATAGGCTCACTAGGTTGAAACTGTATACACTAGAAAAGAGGCGTATAAGAGGAGACATTATTAATATCTTCAAATATATAAAGGGAAATTACAAAGAGTTATCAGAGGAATTGTTTATTAAAAGTACTCTGTATAAGACGCGAGGTCACTCGCTGAGGCTAGAGGAGAGAAAATTCCATACTCAACGTCGGAAAGGGTTCTTCTCTGTTAGGGCAATAAGAACCTGGAATTCCCTGCCAGTGAAGGTGGTAATGGTGGACACTATATATGCATTTAAAATCGGATTGGATACATTTCTAACTGAAAAAGATATCCACGGTTATAGCATTTAAAATATTGACATTTTAAGCTGAGAGGAACATGATTTACAGTTGATAACTAAACATAAAACATTACTTCAATTGGGATATTATAATGAACTCGGCTTAAGACAGATTACAGGTTGAACACGATGGGCATTTTGCCTCTTTTCAACCTCAATAACTATGTAACTATTAACTAAGAACTGTAGGAGAATGAAATCCCAGAACAGCTATAAAATAAAAGGACAGGAATGTAGGTTGGGAGATTATACAGAGAGGGTTTATGAATAATGGTAGTTAGGCTGATAATAACATATGGCAGGGGTAAACAACTAGGGTACAGTCAGTGGCATCAGAAGGGGGGTGCAGGGGTGCGGGCCGCTCCTGGGTGTCACCCGTAGAGGGGTGACACCAAAGTGCCGGCTCCCGCTCAGTGACAGGAGCCGGGTGCTGCACTGTAACACTGCAGTGCAGCAACCCGGCTCCAGTCACTGAGCAGGAGCCGGCACTGCAGCAACACCACCCCCCGTGGCAGCCCGCTCCTCCCGGACCCCGGCATTATGAAAACGGGGGTCGGTACAGTTAGCCACGCCCCCATCCCGCGAAGCCACGCTCCTTTTTTAACCCTCCGCACTGTATGTAAAGGGGCAGAATGACACCTCTGGGAACAGTCATACATGTCAGTGTCAGGAGTCCAGAGCAGGCAGTCATACTATGGGGTAAACACAACAGCCTGCGACTTGCAAGCATTGTCAACTTCTCGGCGAGTCTGCACAAGTTTTAAAAGTGGCTTTTAAAATGTTTGCTAATTTAATACATCAGCCAGACTCATTGGGACCTTGCCTAAGGATGCAGTTCGCAGGCTATTACATTTCCCCCTATATATCTAAAGGTCACACAGGAAGTCATAGAGAAAGGGGTCATGGTCAAAGCTACTGGTCACAATGTGCTCTTGGTTCCCTTAAAGTTCTCAGATGCACCCAGGACATGGAATAGTAGGAGAAATGACAATACTACACCAGGACAAACTGAGGATTACATCACCAAGATAGTAAAACAAATCAACTAGTCAGAAAAGCAGGTAGTAAGAAAACTAGCTTACAACAAACACAGAGAAACAAACATCCACATATCACAGATATATACAGTAAGGCTACTGGGACTGAGATAATGTTACAGATATTTTGGCTACAAATATAAAAAAGAGCCTGACAAATGCAAGCTACAAAATATTACAGCAAACTCTAGTAACTAATTAGCAGACCTTACAAAGATTTGGAGGCTTTGAAAAAACTCATAACTGCAGAGAAAGCAGACATGGAAGGGAGACACAATAAACACAACTACAGAACATACTGTAGACACCACTTCACAGTACCATAGGACCTTCTCCAATAGCCAAGAAAATAAAGGAGCAGACACTGAAAAGACACTGGGAGATAGGTTGAAAGCTCCAGTAGAATCTTACATATTCTCAAGTATGGCCTGTACACATTACAAAAAAAAGTCACTTAATATAGACAATAATAGACAAAGCAGGGCCGGCTCCAGGCCTACTAGCACCCGCGCTCCAGAAATAGTGGGAGTGGCCTCACAACTTCATATTATCAAACTATAAATAAATATATTTCACACCCCCTCTACGCACACAATTAGCAGCCTTACACATAACAGCCACAGTAATGTTCCTTACACATAATGTCTCTAATATAGTGCCAGATACACATAATGACCCCAGTAGTACAGTGCCAGATAAACATGATATGCCCCCCAGCAGTGCCAGATACACATAATGACGCCCAGCAGTGCTAGATAGACATGATATTCCCCCCAGCAGTGCCAGACAGACATAATATGCCCCTCAGCAGTGCCATATACACATGATATGCCCCTCAGCAGTGCCATATACACATGAGATGCCTCCCAGCAGTGCCAGATAGACATTATATGCCCCCCAGCTGTGCCAGCTACACATGATATGTCCCACAGCAGTGCCAGATAGACATGATATGTTCCCCAGCAGTTCCAGCTACACAATATGCCCCCCAGCAATGCCAGCTACACATGATATGCCCCTCAGCAGTGACAGATAGTCATGATATGCCCCCCAGCAGTGCCAGATACACATGGTATGCCCTCTAGCAGTGCCAGATACACATGTCCCCACAGTGCCAGATAGACATAATATGCTCCACAGTGCCTGATAGACATGATATGCCCCCAGCAGTGCCAGATAGACATGATATGCCCCCAGCAATGCCAAATAGACATGATATGCCCCCCAGCAGTGCCATATACACATGATATGCCCCCCAGCAGTGCCAGATAGACATAGTATGCCCCCAGCAGTGACAGACAGACATATGCCCTCCAGCAGTGCCAGATAGACATGATATGCCCCCCAGCAGTGCCAGATAGACATTATATGCCCCCCAGCAGTGCCAGATACACATGATATGCCTCACAGCAGTGCCAGATATACAGGATATTCCCCACAGCAGTGCCAAATACACATGATATGACCCCAGCAGTGCCAGATACACATGATATGCCACCCAGAAGTGTCAGATACACATGATATGCCCCCCATTAGTGACAGATAGACATGATATGCCCTATAGCAGTGCCAGATACACAGGATATGCCCCACAGCAGTGCCAGATACACACAATATGCCCCCAGCAGTGCCAGGTACACATGATATGCCCCCCCAGCAGTGACAGATAGACATGATATGTCCCACAGCAGTGCCAGATACACAGGATATGCCTCCCAGCAGTGTCAGATACACATGTACCCACAGTGCCAGATACATATATGCCCCACAGTGCTAGATACATATATGCCCTCCAGCAGTGCCAGATACACATGATATGCCCCCAAGCAGTGTCAGAAACACATGTCCCCACAGTGCCAGATACATAGATGCCCCACAGTGCCAGATACATATATGCCCCCAGTGCCAGATACATATATGCCTCCACAGTGCCAGATACATATATGCCCCCACAGTGCCAGATACATATATGCCCCACAGTGCCAGATACATATATGCCTCTATTATCAGATACACATGTACCCCACAGTGCCAGATATGCACTCACAGTGCCAGATACATATATGCCCCCCAGTGCCAGATACACATGTCCCCACAGTGCCAGAAACACATGTCCCCACAGTGCCAGATATGCCCCCAGTGCCAGATACACATGTCCCCACAGTGCCAGATACACATGTCCCCACACAGTGCCAGATATGACCCCCAGTGCCAGATACACATATGTACCCACAGTGCCAGATATGACCCCAATACCAGATACACATGTCCTCATTGTGCCAGATATGCCCCAATGCCAGATACACATGTCCCCAGAGTGCATGATATGCCTCCAGTGCCAAATACACATGTCCCTACAGTGCCAGATATGCCCCCAGTGCTAGATACACATGTCCCCACACAGTGCCAGATATGCTTCCAATTCCAGATACACATGTCCCAGAGTGCCAGATATGCCCCAAATGCCAGATACACATGTCCCCACAGTGCCAGATATGCCCCCAGTGCCATATACACATGGCCCCATAGTGCCAGATATGCCCCCAATGCCAGATACACATGTCCCAGAGTGCCAGATGCACATGTCCCCAGAGTGCCAGATATGCCCCCCAGTGCCAGATAGACAAGTCCCCACAGTGCCAGATACACATGTCCCCAGAGTGCCAGATATGCCCCCCAGTGCCAGATACACATGTCCACACAGTGCCCCCCTCCCAAAGTGCTGCTCACCGCACTGCTGCTGATGCTGACTATTCTTGAGGGCGGGGAGGAGAGCGCAGCGTGTGCCTCTCCTGCCCCTCAGTCTCTGGTGGCGGTGTTCCAAATAGGTGCTGGTCTGCGAGCCAATCAAAGCTTACGGTCCTGCAGCCAATCAGGAGCTTTAGCTGCTGGTCTGCAAGCTCTGATTGACTCAAGGGCCAGCGCCGCTTACATCAGCGCTTGTAAGATGAAGTGGGAGGCAGGATGGATGCTGCTGCTGCAGTGCAGGGACCTGGCTCCAGGGCAGGATCCAATATGGCAGCACGAGCTAGCAGCGCCCATTAAGTGTGGCGCCCTGTTCGGCCGCTCTTTTGGAACATGACTGGAGCCGGCCCTGAGACAAAGACATTGCAAACATGTTTATACTGTAGAGCCAAAATACAGAAATGTCTAAGACAGCTAAAAGCTGCATTTACAAGATGTATCCAACATTGACACAAAAAATTTGCCATAATATAGCAAGTAAAAAATGTGTCAAAATGAACCTGTATTGCAGACATTTGCCTGGTAATGTATGCACCAACATGGTGGCACAGTGGTTAGCATCACTGTCATATAGTTGTGTGGATTTTTAAGTTCTCCTTTTTATTCATTCATTCCTTATCTGTTATAGGTATGCATATTTAATTTGAGAATCTTGTCTGATTGTTAACTGTGTACTGATTCTGTCTTAATGTTGATTTTGTCCTAAACTCTTCTGGATATGACCATTTGTTTAGAATTTGACAACTGCAGTTTGTTTCCTAGCCTGACCCCTGAGGTCAATATGGTTACTTAAATTTGCCTCCAGCTATGACTTGGGTTTAAATTCAAATGTACAGTTGGAAGCTCTTTTGAGACTAGCAATTCTTCTAAGGAAACTTGTATGGTATATTAGAGATTCTCAGTCTTATTTATGCATTCATTCATAAAGGAAAACTGACAGCAAATATTGTAACCAATTAATCATAAAATATTAATTCCCTTGGCTTCCTGTCAGATATGCACTCTTGGTAGCTGCTCCTTTTGCACAGTCCTGGTTACACTGTCCCAGTAAATACTTTCAGCTTGTATCTGTATTGTCCTGTTCAGACTATGACAGTATCATAAAGTTTCATTAAATGCTCTTCCACTTTTGCTGTTCTTTCAGCCAATTGGGAAAACTCAGTTCATATTGCCTGCATAGATGTGTATATTTTCTGTACAAGATAACTGGAATCTCTCTTGGTGCTTTGGGAGCACATATACTGTGTAAGCTCATCATTTACACTGTGCCATTCTCTATCTGTTTCTTCGACCACTTAACTCTCAGGACTTGGTGAGATTGCCTCCCTTGTGATACAGAAACAGGACAGATCCACAGTATTAACGATTTTAGGTGGTCTCTGGAGCTACCATTGTACAGAGGTCCAGTTAACTTTCCACATTAGGCTGCAATGTTTTCATTGTTAAATCCAATGCTTTGTGTGAGGCAAGAGCTCTCTGCTGAGGCAGTATTAGAACACGCAACATAGCTTTAGCTACAATTGTGCAAGTTTTAAAGATGTCTTTTGCTAACTCCAATCAGAAATAAAGTGGATGTTGAGAAATGTATTATATAATTAGCTGAATAAAGAAATACTGAGAACAAGAGAGAAAGACCCTATGTTGGTGCACTCATTAGTTTCAACTAATGAGTGCGCCAACATAGGGTCTTTCTCTCTTGTTCTCAAAATTGCGAATACCAGTAGGTTTCTTCTGTACCCTGGTGCACCACCAACCCACTATAATTGGCAATTAGCATTTTGAATATTCAGAGTTGGTTTTATTAAAATTTACATATATGCATCTTTCTGGGTAATTATTGGTGCGGAAACATACTAGTATGTCAAGAATAAAGAAATACATCAATCATGATTACAAAAATATGCAATTTATTAATTTATTTCACCAGCAAACTCTTTACCATACGATAGGTCATTCAGAATCTGAAGTATCTATAAAGTATGGATGTGTCTAATGGTGGGTACATACTAGGCAACATGCTCTATGAGTGACGTCGCCTAGTGTTTCCCCTCCCGGGTCGGGGCGGTCAGCGGCAGTGCATACTGTATACACTGAGTGATACGACAACCACATCGCTCAGTGATGTCATGCTGCGGCCGAGCCGTGCATGCAGCTCTTGGACGACAGTCCAAATTGAGCTGCATGCACGGCCAACAGCGAGGGTCGTAAATGACCCGCAGGCCTGCGCATCATTAGACAGTGGCGCAATACACACTTGCCGAGAAAGTTAACGACGTCACTCAGGAAGGATGAAAATGAGCGACGTCGTTCATTTTCTCGGCAAGTGCTTCTTCACCTTAAGTATTTCAGAGTTCTCTTAAAGGTTTTAAAAAACAATCGCAAAATTGCTGATACATTTATTGTCAAACAAACAATTCAGAATCAAAGATCTCAAGATAATTGCTCACAGATACTATCATTCCAGAAATGTTAATATGAATATACTGCATAAGTAATACACAGATAAAATAACATGTAGTGTATATAAAAAAAGTAACTGCATGTGGCTTAAATGTCAAGGAAGATACTGTAAATGCAAATCAATGATTTTTTTTATAGTGGTTTACTTACATGATGTGCTTTTATTTCATTTTTGCAATGTTGTGTATAGTTAATTGAATGCATTGAAACAACTTTTCTGTGTCCTTATTTGAACAAATGTTATTTGAACAGAATACTGTATCCGTACTGTTTGTGGACATTGCAAATGCAGCACATTGTGCGAAATCATCTGTGTGGTGAGTTCTCACCCTTTTTACATTGAAGTTCCTTTGCTTTGCTTCACCTGGAAACAAATTAATGATGATTCAGCTGCAACAAAATAAATTCTAATGGTAGAAGACATTTTTGCTGTGATGTTTATAATTCCTTGTGTGACTCAAGGTGACCTTTACTAATACAAGAACATTTTCTGTAAGGTACGGCATAATGTGCAATATGTGCTTGCCATAAGATAGTGTAGCTTGTAATTGGTACAGGTAAAAACAGTATCTTACAAATTATTCAATTATAGCTATAAAACTATCTTAAGTCTGGATAAGAAGACAGGAAATATCTATAATCATATATAGACAAATAAACATATTTACAAAAATACAAAAAAAAAGTTGCAATATATAAGTTCATGCAACATATAGCATTCATTCTATCCTATCATTTGGATGCTGAAGTAATCTATCAACATTTCAGAACTTCACAGGCAGTCCACCAAATGATAAAATAAGCAACACATCTCAAGCTACGTGTTCTTATCCTTCTTTCAATCAGTGTAATGCAAAAGCATTGGTAAACCAGGTTGGATGAATCCACCAGTAAACCAGGGAAATCCCCAGGGGGCTGCACTGCCTCAGTGCCCTAAACCCTTTCCTTAATGGCCAAAATCAGTCATTATAACCTTGTGGGCTTGGTGGCAGACTTGCCTATGACTTCCCAAGCCGTTGCTATAATGGACAGTCTCTGCAGACATGAAAGAAAGCAGAATGTCCTCTTCTAGTGGATCTTCAGCTTGTAGCCATGCAATAACTGCTGCTCCTCCTAGTAGGGATAGCCATTGTTGGCTTTATGATCAATGGTCAATGGATTAAAATCATCAGTAGAAAAATATCAATGGTTTAGCCAACAATTGCTGAGTACTGCACTTAAGCAGACCTTGGCCATTGACCTTGGCCATTGGACCAATGGTGATGATGTTTTCTAATCAACAGGTGCCACCATTGATGGTGCAACATCTGTGCTGTGTTGCTGATTAAAAAAAATTGGCATCTGCTACAGACTGTTGATGGTTGTAAAACCATCAATGGTCGTTGGCCATCCCAACTTTCTGGTGGCTGGACCTGCCCCTGGAGAATTCTCCATTGCATCGCATCCAGGAAGAGTATCATTCCACAGATTAGGTGTGCCTAGGAGTAGATTATTATTATTATTATTATTATTATTATTATTATTATAGTTGTGATTCAGAGGAGGATGCAGGAAAAGCATTGGGTGCAGACACCCAATGTTTTCCCTCTGCGCATGTGTCCTATATGCACTGCACGTGATTCCCAATATTCACCACTAAGAGATGCAGATTGAATTGCATGGAGATCTGAGCAATTTCAATAGGCATTTCTAGGTGGTGCCAACCATTCTGTGTTAATATATCATGGCCATGATTAAATTATTAGTAGCATGCAGTTAATTTAGAGACTTGTTAAGAGTTCAGCAGGAAGGAAGTTAATGCTTTTAGCAGCAAGTAGCACAAATTAACTTTTATATATTACCCTTTTATAAAGAGTCACTCCAAATCTGGCTTTCCGACCACTGATGTCACAATGGCACTCAGTATGGAGCACGTGGTTCGCAAATACAGCCATCATATAGAGCTCATCACAAAAAACTGTGGGTGGGCTCAAAAGGAACTCTGTGCTCTGAAAATGCCGCTGTGTAGCACTCAGATTGGTGGATCTGAGGGAGCCGATGATGTTGTAGGCGGGGAAATGCATCATTTGGACACTTTTAAATTGAGAGCTGGCCAGTGCACACATTGCAGGCAGTAGCAGTATATGCTACAGAACAGAAGCAGCATGATCAGTGTTACATAGTGGCATTTTCGGAGCATGGAGTTCCTTTTGAGCCCAGCCACAGTGTATGGCGGCTGTAATTACAGACCACATGCTCCATACTGAGTGCCAGCGGACATCCTTATAAAATCAGAGGAAAGTTCCTCAGTACAATCTGTCTTCTTCCAGTTAAGGCCTTCACTTTGGGTTGTGACATCAGTGGCTGGGAAGCCAGTTTTGTAGCTACTCTTAATAAAAGGGTAATATACAAAAGTTCATTTATGCTACTTACTGCTAATTGCATTAACCGCCTGACTGCTGAATTCTGTATAAGTCTCTAAATTAACTGCATGCTACTAATCATTTAATCACAGCCATGATATACATGATGGATTAACACAGAATGGTTAGAACTTTGTGGCTAAACTAACTGGTTTTTTTTTCCATGACGAAAGAAAAGCGTCAATACTGAACAAATTTTTTTCATCAGTGTGCACCAGAGATAAACCGATGGTGGGAGTAGCGCATAGCGATAGTGACAGCAATGATTCATGGCTAGATACTTGTTTAAGTGAAGTAATAGTCCTGGAGAGACTAAGCAAAATTAAGATTAATAAATCACCTGGCCCAGATGAATTTCACCCGAGGGTTCTTATGGAACTCAAATCACAACTGGCAAGACCTCTATACTTGATTTTCAATAGTTCAATTAGATCAGGCATGGTACCATTGGATTGGCGTATAGCTGAGGTAGTGCCGTTATTTAAAAATGGATCTAAAAATCATCCGG
Source organism: Pseudophryne corroboree (assembly GCF_028390025.1). Classification (NCBI taxonomy): domain Eukaryota; kingdom Metazoa; phylum Chordata; class Amphibia; order Anura; family Myobatrachidae; genus Pseudophryne; species Pseudophryne corroboree. The sequence goes on from NC_086444.1 coordinate 214,976,250, forward strand.
GTAACTACAGACCAGTTAGTTTGACATCTATAGTGGGGAAAATTTGGAAGGAATTTTAAGGGATAGCATATAGGAGTATCTGCATACCGCTAAGATTATTAGCATGAACCAGCATGGGTTTGTGAGAGACAGATCATGTCAAACTAACTTAGTTAGCTTCTATGAGGAAGTGAGCAACAATCTCGACCAGGGAAAACAGTGGATGTTATCAACTTTTGCAAAAGACTTCGACACAGTGCCTGACAGTAGACTGATCATCAAATTAAAGGAGCTTGGCCTGGGATAAACTATTTGTACATGGATAAGTAACTGACTGGACAACAGGGTACAGTGAGTAGTGGTTAACGGAATGTCCTCCAGCTGGACACCAGTAGTCAGCGGAATATCACAAGGGTCCATACTCGGGCCACTACTGTTCAACATATTTATCAATGACCTAGAAATAGGCCCGGAAAGCACAGTGTCAATCTTTGCAGATGATACTAAGCTGTGTAGGGTAATTAATTCGGAAATAGATGTGGAGTCTCTACAGAATGACTTATATAAACTTGAAATCTGGGTGTCTAAATGGAGAATGAGGTTCAATATAGAAAAATGCAAAGTTATGAATTTCGGGACAAAAACAAATTTGCAACCTACATATTAAAATGGGGAAAATCTAGGGGTAACAGTATTGGAAAAAGATTTGGGGGTACTCAGTGATAATAGGCTTAATAACCATATACAATGTTACAGTGCAGCAAAGAAGGCAAGTAAGGTGCTAGCGTGCATAAAATGGGAAATTGAGACAAGGGACGAGAATGTAATCATGCCGCTGTACAAATCATTGGTATGTCCGCACCTGGAATATTGTGTTCAATTTTGGGCACCACATTATAAGAAAGATATCTGTGAACTCAAAAGGGTTCAAAGACGTGCTACTAAATTGATTAAAGGGCTAGAGGGACTGGAGTACGAGGAAAGGCTTACTAGGTTGCATATGTATACACTGGAAAAGAAGCATCTAAGAGGAGACGTTATTAATATCTTCAAATATGTAAAGGGACATTACAAAGAATTAGCAGAGGAATTGTTTATTAAAAGAACTCTGCATAGGACATGAGGTCACTCGCTGAGGTTAGACGAGAGAAAATTTCATACACTACGTAGGAAAGGGTTCTTCACTGTTAGGGCAATAAGGATTTGGAATTCCCTTCCTGAGAAGGTGGTAATAGTGGACTCTGTATATGCATTTAAAAACGGGTTGGATAGATTTCTGACTGAAAAAGATATCCACGGTTATAGCATTTAAAATTATGCACATTGATAATCTGGAAGAAACATGATTTACAGTGGTTAACAAGACATAAAACATTATTTGAACAGGGAAAATTATAATGGACTCGGCTTAATACAGAATACAGGTTGAACCCGATGGGCATTTTGCCTCTTTTCAACCTCAATAACTATGTTACTATCAAGCTACAAAGTAACATTGAACTTCTACTTGGAATCAATTGCTATTGTGTAACCCTGGAATAGGGAATTATTTTAACAATAATTAGATTGTATTGTTTTAGTTACATAGAAATCACTGGCAGGTGATAATTATTTTTAATATGATATATGTACTGTTATGACATTATGTTTTAATAAAACAAACTAATTTAATTAAACATCATTGTCTTACTAAATACCAGTGCTTTTCACAACCATTCTTTCTTGATTATTTTTACAGGGTGAGTATACCCAGTGGTGCTGAGAGAGGGGGGGAGGGGGTACAAATTACCTGGGCCCAGGTCTGATGAAGGGGCCCAGTGGGGGCCCAGGTTCCGCCACCCCCTTACCTGGAAGCAGTAGCTGCAGCTTTTCTTCTCAGCCCAACACACGCTGCTGTGTGCTGGGCTTCAGTGTGGCCAGGGAAGTGCTTAAAAAAAATCTGTATTTTTTTTCTAAGGGTGCATGGCCATGCCTCCTGTGATTAGGACATGCCCCCTGAAAAGTACCTGGGCCCAGCCAGGCTCTCTACTGCCCTGGCTGGAAGGCTTGCCGTGCTCCTGTGAGTGCATCTCATGTGTTAGACATACCCTCAAAGAGGTATGGCCATGCCCTCAGCATGCTGTGGACACACACCCTCTGAGGGGCCGCAGTAGCCCAGGAAGCTGTTGTACTGGGGCCCAGGATTTCTCTTGGCAGCCCTGAGTATACCCATCAAAAAGCAGCAATTATTTGGTTACTAGTAGGCGCTGGGTTATATTTATTTCTTGTTTTTTAATATTTCTAGGTGGTAACTGGGGGGCTAACAGTTGGGGCATGTCGCAGTTGTGTCAGTGTAGGTGATTGCATTTAATGACGCAGTTGCACTGACACCGATGGCTATAATCAATCAGACATTCTACTGTACTTCCCTGCTTCCAGACACCCACAAACCAAAGATGCACCAATCACTCACTCTCTGCTAGCACACTGCTATCCAATATTTTCTGCCTCATTTACCACTGGCCTTGCCAAAATTTTCTGCCTCATTTGCCACTTGTCTTGCCAAAACATATCTCTTCCCTTCTGCAAGACATTACTTTTTGCTTCCTCCCACCTGGCACTATTCTCCCCTATGATACTCTAGGCTGGTTTCCCTGCCTTGCTTTCATAGCTTATCTAGGTGACATCCCTATAATGAGCAAATACCAAGAAACTGGTCAAATCTTTCTGCTGGCTGACCTTGCAGTGGTGAAAACACACTACTGCATTCTGCTGATGGGCCTTTGATGCCATAGTCTGACACTGTTGCTATTGTACCATATAACTGTCATTGCCAAAAAGACAGTCATCAAAATGAAATTGGTGCCAATCAATAATAAATGGTTTATAATTAGCCACGTAGAGATTCTATTATGTAATACATCCTCTTGTAGACAGCTCCCTCCAATTGCCACTAACCAGGAAGGATGGTGAAGGAAGTAGGAAAGCTCAACCACACTCAACTACTAAGTGTCAATGAACTTGAGGTTGCACCCCACACAATTATTCAATATCTAAAATTAATTTTAATCACAATGTAATTTATTTGTGTCAGGTCTAGAACCGACCAATGAACAGCATGCATAATGTGCCAGCACTTTATAAATAAAAAAATATGATAATAAAAAAATGTACTCTAGATAGAAAAACTGCTCTAAGATGGATTCACTTAGTGCCCCAGCATACAGTATATCTCAATCTATATTATAAAATTGAAAATAAAAATCAAAACAAAGTACCCAACCCTACTTAGTAAAGGGAACTTAAGTTCAATAAAAACATATTATTTATATTAATATAAAAATGAAATAAATAACTGCAGACTCTTAAGTAAATGTAGCAACAATCATGAAGGACTTCTTAATTGTACAGCAACCAATATATGATAGATAGAAGATCATACATTCACTTTAACATGAAACAGCTATAATAGATGTCACATGACTATGAGCAGGAGCATGGTATGTACCATGATAAGCCTTTTGCAATGGTTGTTCCATAATTAAATAATACAAAATTAAAAATGTAAATTTAAAACATATATTCGATACTCTGAATGGATGAGCAGAATTTATGATGGACACAACTCCCAAACTAATGAAAAGTATACAAAATATAATCTACCATTTATGAGTATCCAAACTGTCAAATAGAGTAATAAATCTTCAGGAAAATAGAAATTAGAATATAAAGGAAAATACAAACCGCAATAATATTAACTAAATAATTGTTTCATTTTACTGTTTTGTCTGATACCCAGACCTTAAAAATTTATGTCTCTAAGTTTTTAATAAAGTATAACAAAGGTCTCATTGATAGAGAAAATGCAGAGGAAGTACAGTAAGAAATCCTTTAGTTTTGTCCCTCTTATACATGGGTGGGACATCATTTTTTTTGTTTTGAAATGTTTTTGTAAAGGCATCCAATGAATTTAATTATCTACCCTGGTATGCCTGTATTATACTGCTAAATGTCCTAAAAACCTAATGTTTCATTTCCTAATTGTTTACTAATGTATTTTATGTTCCAGGGACATTACAACAGATAGACTACATTGTTCTAATCACACATTATCAGGGACTGAATTTTATATTCAGCCCCATTAACACTAGATTGAAAAATACTTTGTTCTATAATTATATGCTTTCTATAAGCTTTGTAATGCTTGCAAAGACTGAAAGAAAGAAAAAAATAAAACAAGAATAAAATGAGAAGGTTTAAAAATCAACCTTCTTAAACTGATAACAAGGACAAACACTATTTTTCTAGGTGGTGCCAACCATTCTGTGTTAATATATCATGGCCATGATTAAATTATTAGTAGCATGCAGTTAATTTAGAGACTTGTTAAGAGTTCAGCAGGAAGGAAGTTAATGCTTTTAGCAGCAAGTAGCACAAATTAACTTTTATATATTACCCTTTTATAAAGAGTCACTCCAAATCTGGCTTTCCGACCACTGATGTCACAATGGCACTCAGTATGGAGCACGTGGTTCGCAAATACAGCCATCATATAGAGCTCATCACAAAAAACTGTGGGTGGGCTCAAAAGGAACTCTGTGCTCTGAAAATGCCGCTGTGTAGCACTCAGATTGGTGGATCTGAGGGAGCCGATGATGTTGTAGGCGGGGAAATGCATCATTTGGACACTTTTAAATTGAGAGCTGGCCAGTGCACACATTGCAGGCAGTAGCAGTATATGCTACAGAACAGAAGCAGCATGATCAGTGTTACATAGTGGCATTTTCGGAGCATGGAGTTCCTTTTGAGCCCAGCCACAGTGTATGGCGGCTGTAATTACAGACCACATGCTCCATACTGAGTGCCAGCGGACATCCTTATAAAATCAGAGGAAAGTTCCTCAGTACAATCTGTCTTCTTCCAGTTAAGGCCTTCACTTTGGGTTGTGACATCAGTGGCTGGGAAGCCAGTTTTGTAGCTACTCTTAATAAAAGGGTAATATACAAAAGTTCATTTATGCTACTTACTGCTAATTGCATTAACCGCCTGACTGCTGAATTCTGTATAAGTCTCTAAATTAACTGCATGCTACTAATCATTTAATCACAGCCATGATATACATGATGGATTAACACAGAATGGTTAGAACTTTGTGGCTAAACTAACTGGGTTTTTTTTCCATGACGAAAGAAAAGCGTCAATACTGAACAAATTTTTTTCATCAGTGTGCACCAGAGATAAACCGATGGTGGGAGTAGCGCATAACGATAGTGACAGCAATGATTCATGGCTAGATACTTGTTTAAGTGAAGTAATAGTCCTGGAGAGACTAAGCAAAATTAAGATTAATAAATCACCTGGCCCAGATGAATTTCACCCGAGGGTTCTTATGGAACTCAAATCACAACTGGCAAGACCTCTATACTTGATTTTCAATAGTTCAATTAGATCAGGCATGGTACCATTGGATTGGCGTATAGCTGAGGTAGTGCCGTTATTTAAAAATGGATCTAAAAATCATCCGGGTAACTACAGACCAGTTAGTTTGACATCTATAGTGGGGAAAATTTGGAAGGAATTTTAAGGGATAGCATATAGGAGTATCTGCATACCGCTAAGATTATTAGCATGAACCAGCATGGGTTTGTGAGAGACAGATCATGTCAAACTAACTTAGTTAGCTTCTATGAGGAAGTGAGCAACAATCTCGACCAGGGAAAACAGTGGATGTTATCAACTTTTGCAAAAGACTTCGACACAGTGCCTGACAGTAGACTGATCATCAAATTAAAGGAGCTTGGCCTGGGATAAACTATTTGTACATGGATAAGTAACTGACTGGACAACAGGGTACAGTGAGTAGTGGTTAACGGAATGTCCTCCAGCTGGACACCAGTAGTCAGCGGAATATCACAAGGGTCCATACTCGGGCCACTACTGTTCAACATATTTATCAATGACCTAGAAATAGGCCCGGAAAGCACAGTGTCAATCTTTGCAGATGATACTAAGCTGTGTAGGGTAATTAATTCGGAAATAGATGTGGAGTCTCTACAGAATGACTTATATAAACTTGAAATCTGGGTGTCTAAATGGAGAATGAGGTTCAATATAGAAAAATGCAAAGTTATGAATTTCGGGACAAAAACAAATTTGCAACCTACATATTAAAATGGGGAAAATCTAGGGGTAACAGTATTGGAAAAAGATTTGGGGGTACTCAGTGATAATAGGCTTAATAACCATATACAATGTTACAGTGCAGCAAAGAAGGCAAGTAAGGTGCTAGCGTGCATAAAATGGGAAATTGAGACAAGGGACGAGAATGTAATCATGCCGCTGTACAAATCATTGGTATGTCCGCACCTGGAATATTGTGTTCAATTTTGGGCACCACATTATAAGAAAGATATCTGTGAACTCAAAAGGGTTCAAAGACGTGCTACTAAATTGATTAAAGGGCTAGAGGGACTGGAGTACGAGGAAAGGCTTACTAGGTTGCATATGTATACACTGGAAAAGAAGCATCTAAGAGGAGACGTTATTAATATCTTCAAATATGTAAAGGGACATTACAAAGAATTAGCAGAGGAATTGTTTATTAAAAGAACTCTGCATAGGACATGAGGTCACTCGCTGAGGTTAGACGAGAGAAAATTTCATACACTACATAGGAAAGGGTTCTTCACTGTTAGGGCAATAAGGATTTGGAATTCCCTTCCTGAGAAGGTGGTAATAGTGGACTCTGTATATGCATTTAAAAACGGGTTGGATAGATTTCTGACTGAAAAAGATATCCACGGTTATAGCATTTAAAATTATGCACATTGATAATCTGGAAGAAACATGATTTACAGTGGTTAACAAGACATAAAACATTATTTGAACAGGGAAAATTATAATGGACTCGGCTTAATACAGAATACAGGTTGAACCCGATGGGCATTTTGCCTCTTTTCAACCTCAATAACTATGTTACTATCAAGCTACAAAGTAACATTGAACTTCTACTTGGAATCAATTGCTATTGTGTAACCCTGGAATAGGGAATTATTTTAACAATAATTAGATTGTATTGTTTTAGTTACATAGAAATCACTGGCAGGTGATAATTATTTTTAATATGATATATGTACTGTTATGACATTATGTTTTAATAAAACAAACTAATTTAATTAAACATCATTGTCTTACTAAATACCAGTGCTTTTCACAACCATTCTTTCTTGATTATTTTTACAGGGTGAGTATACCCAGTGGTGCTGAGAGAGGGGGGGAGGGGGTACAAATTACCTGGGCCCAGGTCTGATGAAGGGGCCCAGTGGGGGCCCAGGTTCCGCCACCCCCTTACCTGGAAGCAGTAGCTGCAGCTTTTCTTCTCAGCCCAACACACGCTGCTGTGTGCTGGGCTTCAGTGTGGCCAGGGAAGTGCTTAAAAAAAATCTGTATTTTTTTTCTAAGGGTGCATGGCCATGCCTCCTGTGATTAGGACATGCCCCCTGAAAAGTACCTGGGCCCAGCCAGGCTCTCTACTGCCCTGGCTGGAAGGCTTGCCGTGCTCCTGTGAGTGCATCTCATGTGTTAGACATACCCTCAAAGAGGTATGGCCATGCCCTCAGCATGCTGTGGACACACACCCTCTGAGGGGCCGCAGTAGCCCAGGAAGCTGTTGTACTGGGGCCCAGGATTTCTCTTGGCAGCCCTGAGTATACCCATCAAAAAGCAGCAATTATTTGGTTACTAGTAGGTGCTGGGTTATATTTATTTCTTGTTTTTTAATATTTCTAGGTGGTAACTGGGGGGCTAACAGTTGGGGCATGTCGCAGTTGTGTCAGTGTAGGTGATTGCATTTAATGACGCAGTTGCACTGACACCGATGGCTATAATCAATCAGACATTCTACTGTACTTCCCTGCTTCCAGACACCCACAAACCAAAGATGCACCAATCACTCACTCTCTGCTAGCACACTGCTATCCAATATTTTCTGCCTCATTTACCACTGGCCTTGCCAAAATTTTCTGCCTCATTTGCCACTTGTCTTGCCAAAACATATCTCTTCCCTTCTGCAAGACATTACTTTTTGCTTCCTCCCACCTGGCACTATTCTCCCCTATGATACTCTAGGCTGGTTTCCCTGCCTTGCTTTCATAGCTTATCTAGGTGACATCCCTATAATGAGCAAATACCAAGAAACTGGTCAAATCTTTCTGCTGGCTGACCTTGCAGTGGTGAAAACACACTACTGCATTCTGCTGATGGGCCTTTGATGCCATAGTCTGACACTGTTGCTATTGTACCATATAACTGTCATTGCCAAAAAGACAGTCATCAAAATGAAATTGGTGCCAATCAATAATAAATGGTTTATAATTAGCCACGTAGAGATTCTATTATGTAATACATCCTCTTGTAGACAGCTCCCTCCAATTGCCACTAACCAGGAAGGATGGTGAAGGAAGTAGGAAAGCTCAACCACACTCAACTACTAAGTGTCAATGAACTTGAGGTTGCACCCCACACAATTATTCAATATCTAAAATTAATTTTAATCACAATGTAATTTATTTGTGTCAGGTCTAGAACCGACCAATGAACAGCATGCATAATGTGCCAGCACTTTATAAATAAAAAAATATGATAATAAAAAAATGTACTCTAGATAGAAAAACTGCTCTAAGATGGATTCACTTAGTGCCCCAGCATACAGTATATCTCAATCTATATTATAAAATTGAAAATAAAAATAAAAACAAAGTACCCAACCCTACTTAGTAAAGGGAACTTAAGTTCAATAAAAACATATTATTTATATTAATATAAAAATGAAATAAATAACTGCAGACTCTTAAGTAAATGTAGCAACAATCATGAAGGACTTCTTAATTGTACAGCAACCAATATATGATAGATAGAAGATCATACATTCACTTTAACATGAAACAGCTATAATAGATGTCACATGACTATGAGCAGGAGCATGGTATGTACCATGATAAGCCTTTTGCAATGGTTGTTCCATAATTAAATAATACAAAATTAAAAATGTAAATTTAAAACATATATTCGATACTCTGAATGGATGAGCAGAATTTATGATGGACACAACTCCCAAACTAATGAAAAGTATACAAAATATAATCTACCATTTATGAGTATCCAAACTGTCAAATAGAGTAATAAATCTTCAGGAAAATAGAAATTAGAATATAAAGGAAAATACAAACCGCAATAATATTAACTAAATAATTGTTTCATTTTACTGTTTTGTCTGATACCCAGACCTTAAAAATTTATGTCTCTAAGTTTTTAATAAAGTATAACAAAGGTCTCATTGATAGAGAAAATGCAGAGGAAGTACAGTAAGAAATCCTTTAGTTTTGTCCCTCTTATACATGGGTGGGACATCATTTTTTTTGTTTTGAAATGTTTTTGTAAAGGCATCCAATGAATTTAATTATCTACCCTGGTATGCCTGTATTATACTGCTAAATGTCCTAAAAACCTAATGTTTCATTTCCTAATTGTTTACTAATGTATTTTATGTTCCAGGGACATTACAACAGATAGACTACATTGTTCTAATCACACATTATCAGGGACTGAATTTTATATTCAGCCCCATTAACACTAGATTGAAAAATACTTTGTTCTATAATTATATGCTTTCTATAAGCTTTGTAATGCTTGCAAAGACTGAAAGAAAGAAAAAAATAAAACAAGAATAAAATGAGAAGGTTTAAAAATCAACCTTCTTAAACTGATAACAAGGACAAACACTATTTTTTTTTAAATATATATATATAACCGGGTGCAACCAATTTAAGATAATTTTTAAAACAATTAATATTCAATTATCTAAAACACAATATACTTAAAAATCGGTTAGTTAAATTTGTCACCTTGTGTATGGTTTACAAAAAATTTACTAAAAAGCAGCCCTCACTTGAATTTGTTTGAGTACAAATTAATACGAATCTAGAGGGCGCATAATGGTTAATTTAAAATAAATAGAACTTTAATATAGCACAAATTACATGGCTATTGCAACATGTGTACAAAATAACATACATTGTAATTATGACATACTGTGTAAAGGAGAATAGTCAGCGGACTTAAACACTTAGAATATATAGATACCGGAGAAATGTCCAATAAGCTGGTGCATCAGAAATATTAGATGGTTCATTAATTATGGAGCTGTTCTTATGTTGTAAATTTGTGAGTTAGCGCTATGCTACTACCTCCTATTACACTCACTGCTTAATGGATATATGCAGAGTCTGATGGTGGATGCCCACCTAAGCAGCTTTATCTGGGTGTCTGTAGCAGCGGTCCCATATAGCAAATGCGGGAGGGGAGGGAGGGCGCGACTCACTGACAAGCTCTGTCCATTAAAGACTTTGTGCTCTCAGGCTGAAAAACCTTGTGCGGCCGCAGAGGGATGATGCAGACAGAGCCAGTTCGATTCACAGTAGGCTTCCTATTTTTTTTACGTTTAATGCTGTAATATAAACAATGAAGGCTTACTTGGCAAGAGCTATTTAGTATAGGATCATGAAACCATATTTGACCATATTTGATAGGGTTATTTTTTTACTGTATATCTTTATATAAGCAGGATAAAATATAGGTAATAAAAAATAAAAGTAGACCCGTCTTTTACCTACTGCAAGATTTTCCATTGTTACTCCTTTCCTTAGATTTTTTGTCTTTGCGGTTAATCAGCACTTTGAGGATTGTGGTAAGCTAGACCCACAATAAAAACTAGTGGCACCTCCAGAGAGGGGGGGGGGGGGTGCCGCACAGTCCAGAAGTCAAATAGGGGCACCACACCAACTGCCACTCCAAACTCTGCCAAACATTGCCATTCGGGACTCACTGGCAGTTGCTGTGGCTCCCCTATTTGAATATTGGAACATGCTGCAGCCCCACCTCTGGAGCCACCACTGAAAAAACACAGACTAGTTTTTAGCTATTATAGACAGCATTTCTAAAAAGCAGCATAAGTGCAAATATTGTCACTTTAAATACAATTCTAACACATTCAAAAAATGTTGACACTTGCTAAGTATTTTTTCAACAATTTGTTTTCCAGGTACATTTCTGATCAAAAGCAAAATAGGCAAATATAATGAAGGAACCAGTGAACTGCAGTGTATTAGAAATCATGAATAGTATTGTGAGCTATGGAGAGAATTTCTAAATAGCAAAGCACAGAAAAGCAAATTAGATTCCTATTTTTACATAAATTATTATTTATAATGTTATTCTATTATAATTACCTCTACTAAATGCTTCAATTAAAAGATACATTTAACACAATTATATTCTACTTCAGGGTTCTGCTTATATACTTAGAATTTTACAAATATACCAGCACTCTAGAACAAAGTACAAAATTTGTTTTTATCTGTAATTTATCAAATACAAACATTTATAGAGTTCATTATTTAAATAAATAAATAAAAATAAATAAATAATTAAAAACATCTATATTATAATGACTGTTTTTTTACTACTTTATAATAAATGTATTTAAAAAAAGTTCAGCAATTTAAAGAGAATAAAAAACATTTGCAGTAATTGAATACTTTTTTTCATTTTTTACAGTCACAATATAGGGTGATTTAACAAGTTAAGAGAGTAAAGAAGTGGACAAGTGGATACATTGCCCATAGCAACTAATCAGCTTTGGGGTAGCAATTATCAAGTACACTCTATAAAATGATAGGTAGATAGGCTGATTGGTTTCCATGGGCAACTCCTTCACTGGTCCACTTCTACACATATTTCACTGCTTGATACATCTTGATCCATACTTGATAAATCCTCATACACACTTGATACAAAAATAAAGCAACAATTGTAAAAAAAAAAGAGAAAAAGTTTTAAATTACTGCAACAGAATACCACACGCGACATCGATATCACATGTAGTCCTCTTTTACCTGCCAGTGTCTTCACACTCATTCCGACTACCAAACGGAAGGTGAACATAAGTCTGTGATACATATGTGGAGTGCTCAACAAAAGTTGAAATACAGTACATCCAACTTTAAATAATTCCTTATTTGTCTAGCTTTGCCTCAAACATCTTCTCTACTGGGGAATTGTACAAGCAGCAGCGGCTTCCGGCTAGTTATCCAGGGAAACAACAGCAATGTGTATATCACAGGCGCCGTGCGGCACCTGGGACTCACCATTAGGCTTTACTATCATTCTGTTCCCACCCCAGACTCCTGTGAAACTAGCCATAGGGAGTCTGGGTCTGGCTTAGAAGGAGAGTAAAACCTAATGCTGAGTCCCAGGAGCCACGCGGTGGCTTAATACACACAACGCTGCCGATCCCTGGGATAACCAGGCAGCACATGTATTAAATACAGCATAACATGTATGTTTATATGTGCTAAACGCTCACCCCCCTCCCGTTCCCAATGCACTGTGTGGTCGGGGTTGCAGCCGCCACTGGGTATAAGGGTGGGGACATAAGAACTTAGTGCTATCCTAAATTTGTATAATTGACATTTGTGAAGGCAATGTTTTCCCATTCATTTAGCAGATAAAAGTTATGCCTTTATAAGACTGTGTTTCCTTCTCTGTTATCAAACATCACTCTATCTCTGTAAGGATATAAAAAATATCAATAAAGTAAAAAAATGACACAAAAAAAATCATAAAAGGTTCAAAATATTCTAGCAAAGTATTGTAACACTGCACTTCATACTATTTTACTTGATAAGAACATAACTACAGGTAACTTGCTAACTTTGGAGCAAGGCTCCTTGAGGACAAACATTAAGGCAGAGAGAAGCAGAGAATTTATGTTCAGCATTATGAACAAACAATTACACGGTGGAAATAGTGGAAGCCCTAAAACAATAGAAGCACAGACACAAGGTTTAGAATATTAAACTGAAGACAACAATACACAGCCTGCAGTATCAAAAGCAAATACAGAGAATCTTGCAGGATATGCCTGGCTAAGTTTTTAGCATAGATTATTTTATTCTTTGTATTACTAGCAAGGAATATGAAAATTGTTATGCCATTAGCTCATAGTAACATTCAGTAGCATGCACTACATAGATTTAATCATAGATAAACTGTAAATATAAATGTAAAAGTCTTAAAGTTACCAAGAGTTGTAATGCCCTGATGCATGCCTTTGTGTCTATTGGCCAGTGATAAACAATGTGATACACTTCATAGGTCTTGCATGCAGTGCCAGGTTAATAAAGGGGCAGATGGAGCTACAGCTTCAGGCCACCACATAAAAATAGTCCCATCATCATGACAGTAGGATGATAACAAGCCACCTAGCTGGCCACATAGTTGGCCTTAAATTCTAAGTATTCAAATTATATTTTTAGTTTTCTTAAAAAAATTCAGAAATTTTTCTATTGCTATGCATTTTGTGAGACAGTGGATCTGATAGTGTAGGGGGTGTAAACGCCCATGTGGCTCTGGCCACACTCACAAGCACTGACTACACTCACATAGCACTGGTCACAGCTACTACCCTTCTTAGTATAGGCCCATAAAACATTTTCAGCCCCAGGCCATGTAGCCCTTCATCCAGTCCTGCTTGCATGTGGCTATTGGTCGGGCCACAATCCTGCACAATGACTTGGCAGAGAAACATTAAACACTTAGGTTTTATTTTTATTTGCACCCCTTACAAATGTGTGCATTGTTCCTCAACAACATTAAATCATAGAACCACCCAACCAGCACGTCAAGAGTCTCCAAAAAGTTCTATGCCCGTAAAGGCATGACACTACAGCAAAGCTTTTAATATCTTAATCATTAATTCTAGAGTCTGGATAACTCTTTAATATACTAGGACTGCAGAAATAACAGACCCATACATATGTGCAATAGTACACTTACACACATACAAGAATAGAAACAACACAAACAGATACAGAGAGAGAGAGCACAAACTACACAAGACATATGCATTGAAATGATAGGCCAAAGACAGGAGATACTGTACTACACATAACTCACTACACATGAAGGACAGGCAAACTCTGACCACACATAATCAGGAAATGGTAAAATATTCTAGTAAACAAAAAGAAAATAGTGCTTGCTATAAAAGGCGCCACACCAATGTAAGAATCAAATGGTAAATAGTACGTTCCTTTTTATGTAGAATGTCCTCATCTCTCTCTTACTCTCTATTTTCATGCCGTCAGTACATGTGGAGAGAACAGAGATGCATCATGTGTAGTAAAATCACAAAACATTTAATTCCACACACATATTAGAAACAATGTAAAAACCAGTATAAAAACAGATCCCCCTTTGATCCTTGGATGAAACAGTAAAAGGCTGTGCAATTACCAGAAAAACTGAGAACTATTAGTAGTAGTTCTCAGCAAAGCATGGAAATCATTCACCAAAGTAGGCCACCCGGGTAGGCAATCTGGGATAAATGTTCTGGTTCTCTTGCCAGCAGTCCACCTTTCTTCCACCGGAATCTGGGGTCCAAGTAGCCAACGCGTTTCGACCCGCCTGCTTTGGGTCTTTCTCAAGGCAGTATCAAGGTAAAATATTCTGTCCGGCCTCCTCTCCAGGGCACTCACTGTCATTAAGCAGATATGATTTCAGAAAGGTGGCTAGCATTACAACCACACTGATTAGAGGTTGCCTTTAATCTGGGACACATATGAATTACACAGGTTATGTGGCTGCTAAAAACCAGGTGAAATTGAGCCAGCCAGCCACACAACCTATGTAATCCATACGTGTCATTTATTAAAGGGATGATCTGGCAACCCTATGTTTTAAAAATGTTTAAACTTAATCAGAACACAATTGCTATTAGCGTCCTATGGGTTCAAAAGAGTCCAGACCAGTGATGGGCAACAGATGACCATGGGCCACATGCAGCCTGCCAAGAAGGGGCATCTTAAGCGAGGAGGGGGCCCATGTGCAGACTCTGGGTGGGCCCCTCCTCTCTCAGCGCTGTAGGCTCCGACACTGTCAGCAGTGATCGCAAGCTAGGAGCAGGTCTGGAGCTACTCTGAAGCTGTACAAAATTACTTTGTAGCCGCTGTACGATCCTTTCGTTCGCACTTCTGCTAAGCTAAGATACACTCCCAGAGGGCGGTGGCTTAGCGTTTGCATGGCTGCTAAAAGCAGCTAGCGAGCGATCAACTCGGAATGAGGGCCATGGTGCACCTGTAACGGTTTCTATTACTATACACCAGTATAATTTCAATTTTGCTCACATGTATGTTTACATATAGGGGGTAATTCCAAGTTGATCGCAGCAGGATTTTTGATAGCAATTGGGCTCAACCATGTGCACTGCAGGGGAGGCAGATATAACATGTGCAGAAAGAGTTAGATTTGGGTGGGTTATTTTATTTCTGTGCAGGGTAAATACTGGCTGCTTTATTTTTACACTGCAATTTAGATTGCAGATTGAACACACCACACCCAAATCTAACTCTCTCTGCACATGTTATATCTGCCTCCACTGCAGTGCACATGGTTTTGCCCAATTGCTAACAAAAATCCTGCTGCGATCAACTTGGAATTACCCCCATATTTAGATATGGATCCTCACGTAGCAGTTCCTTTGTTTTTCTTATATCTCCAATCAATTACAACTGGGCCATTATATTCATAAAAATAGCTTTATTCCAAAATTCCCAAAAAGTAAAATCACAACAATGGTATCCACCAATACAGCTGACTCCACTGATTTCAAACCACATCACTGCAACACCAGTGGGTAAATTGATGTAAAAACCCAAGCATGTTTTACCAGTGAGCATTTAAATGGGTTTTCAGTCAGGGATACAGTCCATTAAGTCCACCTCACTTACACCAACGCATTTCAACATCACATGTTTTTTTTCCAAAGTAGTGCTGATTGCTCCCCGGGGATGGAATATATACCTATTTAGGTCCCACCCCTCATTAGGTGAAAAGATTGATTCCTCCCTTATCTTATGGATTATGTGGTATATATGGGAATGTACTAATCTTTGCTGTTTTCTATTATCCTGATATTGCAGTTATCTCCAATAAACCAGTTCTCTGTGGAGAATGGCCCTTTGTATGGACCCATCTTCCTAACCTCTATGAAAGAATTTAAATAACCTGAACCGGGTACAGGAAATCTAGTTTACCAGGTGAAGAAGAACATAGCTACTATAAGTCACACCATCACCATCTCATCTAATACCTGGGTGTAACATTAGGTGTCACAAACAGGAGTCCAGAGTAAGGAGATTGGTAAATTAAGGGAAAGATGTTGACGGATCAACCCGTGCCAAAAGTGTCGTCCACAAGCGGAGCTGGATCAACAAACCCGGCAGTGGCAAATTAACCCAATTATGCTATCTTACTACTTTGGGGTCCCATGGCTCCCATCTTACAGTGGAGATGTTCATAGCACAGAAGAAAACACCCTTACCGGATTTGAAAACAAAGTGAACTTGATGTTTCGATTGAATGCCTTCAGTGACCAACAGCAAGTTGAAATAATAATAGGCCAACTCAAAGGATCAGCACTTGGAGGAGTTGTGTTGTGTCCATTGGATGAGAGACAAAAAGTGGGTCAAGTGCTGAAAAGGTTTTCCACCACATTTGAGACGTGTGCATTATCTGCACTAAAGATTCAATTCTATGCTTGTAGCACCTTGAAGAAACCCTTCCCAATTACGCACTAATCTTGCAGCAAATTATCTGGAGCTAATTACTTGAATCCCGGTCAAACACTAAAGGTGAAAGATACCGTGTTGCAGGGGGTACAGACGTCATCCTCAGATTCTATACAGCTGCTTAAAAGGCAAATGGAAGATTAGGGATGGCAGAGATGTGAAAAGGGATGTGCAACATGTCTAAACCCCAAATGCCTAGCTAACTGAACCAAGATGGAGAACAGAAAGGAGAACAGCCACTAAGTGATGGGAACTGCCTCAGGGCTCAAGGAAGGAAGCCAACTGACCAGTCTGATGTGCAGGGTTGGCCAATATGCCGGCGATGTCAGAGAGCAGGACATGTGGAAAGGAATTGCAGATAAATGGAGAATTGAAACTGCAACACCACAAGGGTTGGGGCTGAGCCTCAGGGGGAATAGTAGGAGTAGATCCAAATCCTGAAGAATTGTGGCCCCAGTATGAAATGCCAGATTATCCCAATTGTCATAAATTACATCAAGTCAATAGCCATGCTGGATACGGGGGTCACAGATCACCACCATCCAACTGCCTGATTTCCCTGTTGGGAAGAGGGACAATTGCTATTTCATCCACCCACCTGGCTGCAACTCATAGCCAGTAATGGCCTCGGGATCTCCTGTGTTGACTACTGGGAAGCAGATGGAAAATATTGGGAAGACCCTTCTTTCTCAGCAATGCTGTTAAATCAGCAACACCAGTGATGCGAAAGTGGAACCCATAATTGTAGGTCAAACAACAAAATATTAACATCTAGCATTGTATTTGTTTAGCAGCTCACTTAGAAATTCACTGTCCTGCAAGGACATCCCCCATACTGTGCACTTAAAGCGCTCACTATTAACCTATTCCATAATTCTAGGAATTAACTTTTTGCTGCTATGTCCCGCAGAATTGGTGTCCACTCTGAAGGGTGAGTTGTACAATTATTTATGTAATGATCCAATGTGATAAACAGGTTCAGAGGTCTGTGGCAGGAAAGATTTATCCAAACATGGTCCCAAACAAGAAACTGGAAGAAGCAGGATAGAAGTCTTTTCGCAATGCTTCCAAACAAGAGTACAACAGACTATGACCAGCACAAAAGGCTGAGGGAAACCAGGCTATAAGGCGCTAATTGCCCCACCTGGCTCACTCCCATGATTCACACAATCAGCTGATCACTGAGTGTTAACCAGTGGCTATGCCAATAACATTAAAATGCACAGCACAAAGGGGCTATACAGCAAAAATACTTGGCCACAGTCTCCTAAATCATACAACCCCTCCCAAAGATTCTATCAAATACATATTGCTTCAATAAATTCTGCTATGTATTCATCGTGCAGGTTATATGTATGACAATATTTTTACACTGATGTGTCACAGTAAAATGATTCAGGTGGCACCAGAGGTGTAGCTAGGTTCCATGGTGAATTGGGGGCATGTTACATTTGAAAAGAAACAATATTGAAAAATCCAAAATTGGTGACAGGGCCGGTTATAGACTTTGTGAATCTCAGTTTCTTTTGTGCACCCATCATGTTTAAAACAGGGACAGTGCACGCCAAAGGAGCACAAAAAAATATAGGGGAGGTTATGCCACAGTAGAGCCGCTTATACATGTTACTCTGCAGCTTCTAATTAGAGGTGAGCAGGTTCGGGTTTTACTCGGTTTTACTTGGTTCTCAAAACGGCATCTGATTGGCTATCCAATACAAGAGACATCCGTGAGCCAATAAGATGCCGTTTTGAGAACTGAGTAAAACCGAACCCGCTCATCTCTACTTTCTAATGCAGAGAGAGGTGCTGCAACAGCAGCTAGGGCAGACAGTGGTGCTGAAGCATCAATGTAGAGGAAGGTGATGTAGCAACTGGGGCAGAGAGGGGTGCTGCAACAGCCAGGGCAGAGCGAGGTGCTGCAGCAGCCGAGTCAGAAAGAGTGCTGCAGCAGCCGGGGCAGAGACGTGCTGCAGCAGCTTGGACAGAGAGAGATGCTGCAGTAGCCGGGGCAGGGAGTGGTGTAGCAGGACAGAAGTAACCCACTGAACAGCTACAAGCAGACAGTGAGACATGTAAAGAGGCCGGGAGACCTCCGGCATGTGCTGGCTGTCATTGTCTCCTGTTGTCTCCTCTGACCTACCCTGCTACCTACCTAGTCTCAAAGTCCGAGTCAGTATGCACCCCTCTGCTTGTCCTCCTGCTCTGCGGCTGCCTGTACAGCGGGCCGTGCTATATCGGGCAGAAGGAGGGGGTGAGCAGGCGGTGGTGTGCCCTCTAACTTTTCCGGCACCCGGAGCTCGCGCTCCACTGGAGCCACCCTCGCTACACCCCTGAGTGGCACTCGTGTTGGCAGTTGCCAGGTCACAGAAAAGACTCTGAACCACTGTAACAAACTATTATACACATTGCCTTAGTTGCACTATTTCTATGCTGACATTACATTGAAGAGCAAGATATCCTAAAGATCATCTTTATCTTGTCCCTTCACCACTCTAAATCCCTCCCCATATTGTAGTGAGGAGTAAACTAGATACATTTAGGAGATTTGCTTCACTAAGGAGGATGCATCCTTTAAAGGAAAAAAATAAATAAGAGAATTGTCTGAATTGAAACAATCTGGTTAAAATTTCACACTAATAAATACTGTAGATTTGCTCAGCAATAATTGGATATCGTACTGTTCATGATAATGTGTTGCATAATAAGCAATCATCAGAAACTGATAGTGATCTACCAAACAGTGTAGTGTACATTCATGCCTTAGGAGTACTGAGAAATGCTAAACGTTATCAACATTTGATGAAAATAGGGTTTCAATTTAAATAATACAGTTCACTATATACTGTTTTGTAAACAGTGTATTTTAGAACTGGATTTGAGATGATCATAATTGCCTTTGTTCTCAAAGGAAATAATATTTTCAAGTTCAAGTTGTTAATTGGTAATTTAAATTTGCAAATGAGGAGAATAGTTTGAAGAAAGACCAATTACAAGTTCAATCATCGAATGCCATGGGAATCAAAACATGCTAAACTATTTATTGCAGCAAAATCTGAACAAAGTGAGTAATCTGTTTTAGTTTAAAATGTATAGATTCACGAAAGAGGCAATAGAGCTTAAATACAAAGTTATTACAATTGTAGTTGCATAACCATATTTTACTTCCGGGAACACTTTTGTAAAATATAGACATGCTTGCTACTGCCGGATTGTAAAAGAACATTTGCATGGGGGCAAAGTGTGAAAAATCCTTTCAATCTGCAGCCTACTAGCACTACACTTATTCTTTGATATAAAGAGTTGTATTTTCACATAAAATGAAAGATCTTCACCTACTGTGATACTTTAGAATCATTAACCAAATTATTTACACTATTGCTGCAATCGCGCCAAACAGCCCTTCTTGGTGCACCAGGACCCATGTAACCAGGGGCGTAATAAACAGGAGGGGATACCTCTCCAGCTAGCAGCGCAGATAATTGGGGCACTAGGGGACCCTAGGGCTGACCCCGAGTCTAGTGTTTATGCGCAGGGTCCGGGGAAATGGCTCAGTGGCTATTTTCCTAGTGATTTTCCTAATGCACATGCACGAAACTCCAGGAAAATGCCCAGCGGGCCATTTTTTCCAGTGTTATGTGCTACGCTGCTGCAGGTGGTGGGGGACTCTGGAGAGGTAAGCTTTGAAAACATGGGTGCAGGGTGTGCATTTTGGGGCCCCTGGACCCAGGGGTTTGTGTGCACTGCACACACTGCACCCATTATAGATATGCCACTGCATGTAACCTAGCTTGCACTGAGCATCTTTTTTTGTTCAAATGTGCATCTTAGGCCGTGTACACACGGTGAGATTCGGACTTATCCGATTCTCACTGTGCGATGGGGGCCGGGTCGGCACTTAGCCAGTATCGCAAGCACATAATGAGTGTGCTTGCGATCCTGGTTCTGTGCGATTTTGGCTAAGTGTCAATCCTGACTATCTCTTCTATAGAGATAGTCAGGATTGACTTGCCTGCACAGCCTATTTTTTCGGCCGATGCCGACCGCGCGGGGCCGCGCATCGGCATCGGATCGGGATCGCAAGGTGACTGTCACCTTATGATCTGCACTATCTTTTCTTCCGATTCTGACTATATAGTCAGAATCGGAAGAAAAGATCTTACCGTGTGTACACACCTTTAGTCCCACAAATTCAACAATCGGATACAACAAAACCGTCTTACGAGACTGCATTACATAATTTGATATACAACACTTGTACATCTGTGTTTAAATGAGTCTGAATCAGATGATAAAGTGCTATGATGCAGCGGCTTTTTTCACGTCAAGTTCCGTTGTGCTTCATCTTTCTATATATTTAAAACTGTTTTTGTGCGGTTGAAGTTGCAGCTTGTCATCTCTGGTACAAATTGAGTTGAGTTTTGTTTCTTCTGTGTTATGAATAAGATGCAAATTTAAAGAAAAAGTCACTCAGTGCGGTGCACTTGCACCAGGCATCTTCACCGCATGGCTTATTGAGGCTTGGTGTACGAGGACACATCTGTATGCCTGTGTGTGCACGCTCATAATATAAATAATGTATAAGTGGAGCTTTAAAAAGTGCCTCAAGCTAAACCTAAATAAAATGATATGGGAGGACATACCGGTATATTTAAATATTATATTTCTTAATATTTTACATATAAGTGAAGTGCATGGTCATGTACCTTGTAATTGTTATATTGTAATAACAATATGAATGTAAACTTATATACTAAAACTAATTCACAGCATATACATACTATGGTTATCAGTATGCCCTACTGCAATACCATTTGTTTTTTAGAATAGCTGTCCTATTTATTCTAACAATACTGTATATATTATTGATACAAACAGATGTAAGTATGAAACCTTTCTTAACTTCATTTGCATTAATGGGTGTGGCTTTGATGAATCAGAAGTCATTATCGTCAGCTTGAAACTTGAACCAGAATTTGAGTACCGGGAAGCAAGTTAAGCGCATTGAGTCCAATTGCAGAAAAGTGCTATATAAATAAAATTATTATTGTCCATCCACAGTCCCATTCTTGGCCGCAGTTGACATCAACATGCCCACAACAGGCCCTTACTTTACAGTACTTTGGCTGCTATTACATGCCCTCTCCAACCCTGTCCCAACCTCTAACCTTTCTGGAGTCATGACAGAGTTGAACACAAGTTGCCACAATTGCACCCACGTTGCATGCAAAGTAATAAATGTGGACATTCACCCATATACCGAGGTATAAACAGCTCTGCAGTTGTACAGATGTAAGCTTGGTGCCATAGCAATCTATATATTAATTCTTTAAGGTTTTTTACTGTGAGACCTATTTTGAGAGAACGACTGAACATAAAAATATGAGAATGGGGCAATGGTTTGGGCATTGCGGAGTGGCATAGTTCCCATGTAAATCTCTGGGAGAAGCGTGCGTGAGCAATGTAAACATTTGCTTTACTGCTAGATACAAAATATCCACTTTATTGTTTACCTTGTGAAAGGGGATCATTGCTCTATATACATAAGGCGCTCAGTTCAGTCTCAGACTTGGTGTGTGCATGGTGTTCTATGATCAGTCCTAAAGTAAGTAAATAAATTATTGCAAACTTAACCCTTGACAGAATGTCTCCCTGCAGCAAAAAAGAAAATTAACTGGAAGAGCCTTACTGGAAGGTGTAAGCGATCAATGGGTTGCAACTATATCTAGATCTCAGACAAGAGAGAATGAAGAGCATTCACAATGTGAATCTCATTACAACAATATTACAACCAAATCAAGAGGTGCAGACTATCCAGCCATCATCCTCTAGACAGCCAACCTAAATAGAAGTATTGATGCCAAACCTTGAAGTTCCTGATTAGAACAGAGCCCTGACATCCCCCATCTCGAATATCAGTGAGTAGTCTCGACAAAGTTGTGACTGAAGATAAGATTTTTGCACAGTAAACTTCTGCCTCACATTTTGCACCTGAAAAAGGTGCAGTCATGATGATCATCAGGAACATGGACATAAGGAAAGGTTTACTCAATGGCACACGTATGATCATGTGGGGAACATAAGGGGTCGTTGCAGGCCTTGCCACGCATTCCGCTGACTCCAAGTGACAACACTTTACCTTCTACAATCAAACAGATTCAATTTCTGGTCATATTGTCATTTGTGACGACAATTAATGAGTCAAGGACAGACACTTGCCGAAGTCGTAATATACCTGTCAGAACCAGTATTCTCACATGGTGTGTTCTATGTTGCCCTAGCTCGAGCAAGATTCTATTGCAGTAAAGATCACTCACAAAGATGCACCTGGATTGCCTGCCGTAAATGGATGGACTCAAAATATTGTCTGAAGTCTGTGAATAATTTGTAAAAAAATTTTGGCAATCGAAGTTTACATTTGTTGCTTGATATGAGTTTATTCTTTTCAACAACAAAAAACTCACCGTCTATTTTGATGGGTTTCCACAAGTTAATATTTTCAGGGTGTACTTGTACCAGCACCATCCCTGGGATAAATGATTCATCAGAAAACAGTTCTAATTACATGCATGTACAACCCTGCATAGCCTCTAAGTCCCAAGCTAAACTTTGCCTACGTGTGACATACCCCTTAAGCCACATGCGGCTCAGTTGCGCACATTCAAAATGTCAAAATTATTATGTTATCAGGTACAAAATGTAAAAAATTTAAATGTTGACTCCAAGCTAACCCTAACAATATTTTGACTGTGTTGACATTTTGAATGGCCACAACTGTTCACTACATTTCAATTATGAGACAAGGGAGAATGCAACATAAGTGAATACATTCAATGGGAGGCAATCCCCAGACCACCTGTCGGGATCCCGGTGGACACAATGCCGATGCTAGAATCCCGACAGGTGGCGAAGGTTTTTCTTCCTCTATGGGTGTCCATGACACCCATAGAGAGAGAATAAATCCTGTGGCGGGCGCAGCGGGAATAAATCCTGTTGCAAGCACAGTGAGCCACCGTGCCTGCAGCGTGGCAAGCGCAGCGAGTCCGCATGGGGCTTTCTAGCACTTGCCCCGCTGCTGGCATTCTGGTGGCCGGGATCCCGCTGTCGGGATCTTAACAGCTGGGATCCTGGCCTCTGGTGATACATATGTATTCCCATTCAACCTTAGGAAATACATAAATAATATATACAAAATGTGACTTAAGCTGGGTACACACTGGCCGATATATCGACGTCAGTGGGTAAGTACCCCAGATATTTCTGTGAACGATGTCATTCACTTACATATCACATTGGCCCTGCAGCACAGCCTGTGGCTGATATATCTACAGATACTGTATATCGGCAAATCGTGCAGTGTGTACGTACACTTGCTGCAGAGGCCACAAGTGACTGACATCACAACTGGGTGGGCACTTGTCAATGCCTGCCCAGTTGTGACGTCAGGTACAACACATCAGACTTAAGATCGATAAATGTGCATGCACTTACTGATCATCAGAGAGGCTGGCCTAGTGTGTGCCCAGCATTAGAATCATGGTTTCTAAGAGATGTTCGTAATGTAATAAATTCATCTAAACTACAGGAGAATAACTTAAGACAATGGTTCCCAAACTGGATGCCGTGCTGGGGTGCCATGGTTGGTGGTTCATGACCAAATCACATAATTATGGTCAATATGATAGGCAAAAGTTGCTGCCAATCACAAAATGTGTGGGCATCATCAGTAAGTAACTGAACTTAAGGATGACAGGTATTCGCAGTTTACTTAATTTAATAATGTCTGCTGAATTTCTCAATAAGAAACTTTAGGCCTAGGGGTGGCGTTAAAAAATACTGATACTCTATGGGGCTGTGATTCAAGAAAATTTCAAAACCACTAACCTAAGGTATAGAACATTCAAACACAAAGAATAATACAAATTCTTTGTAAAAAATAGACATATGCCTTAATAGTGTATTATATTATCATTGACAAATAATATTCCATTGCGCTCTAAATATCTGTTCCTTAAATAACTTATCATCCTATGAATATTATGAAGAAATGGATAAAATAAACCAGATACCACATCATCCCAGATAGGAAAAAACATTTATTTGATAACCATTAGCTCATGTATTTAATATGTTTTTTTTAATGCTAAAATAGAATTACATTATATTGTTAGTAAAAAATACAATGTTATTCACCAACACTTTTAATAATATTTTTTTCACATTTCAGTTTAACACCATTTGCAATGTGCAATTTTTCACTACTATTTTAATACTTTTTAAGAGGAAGGCAGAAGATATTAGCTACATATTCTTAGTGTATAGCCTAAAAGTTTTTGTTTTTAATTTAGTGTTTACTTTTCCCTTTTATGTAAGAAACTCATTCATTCTGATATACTCCATCCATATTAGGATGACTTTCTAATACTTGGATAACAGGCTACAAGTACAGTATAAGTGGAATGTAGTCCATAGGTCCACAATAACAGTGTAGATAATGTTGACACCACCACGTTGACAGTTTTGATGTCGAAACTGAAATAAGAACTGTACATACATGTTATTTCCTGCGAAATACCCATAATACATCTCACATACAGTAATCTTTGGTCTTATCCCCCAGTATCTGATGGGTTAAGGTAAGACACCAAAGCTTACCAAGGCAGAGCCAACCCGCAGAGTGTGTGGAAAAAATAAATGCCTACTTTATGTTTACCAATTAGAATCATCAGTCAGACCTGGTCATCACTAGAAATCTGAAAATCCCTTTCCTGTCATGTCAGAAACGTACAATTTTAGCAGGTTGCAATTTGTAGAGTATATACATCTTCCTAAAGTTCCCATGACCACCACCATTTGTGTGGTGACATTCTTGGGAGAGGATACACAAGCTTTAGTCTGCATCACAAACATGTCATAAAAGGGTTAATTAGGACTAATTGTAGTGATCTGACTTGCACCTGCTCTACCACCCCTGTTACCAGACAACTGCTATCTCCATGCCTGTGTATAAGTCTGTTCCACGCTGAATACTGCACTGCTCTCCTGTAACTTGAGCAAGCTCTCTAGTCTGATGAGCTGCTTGTGCCCCACTGCTGGCTGCTGGGAACCTGCATTTCTTCAGCCTACTGACACTAGGGGGTACATTTACTAAAGTGCAGGTTTTTAGAATTGGAGATGTTGCCCATAGCAACTAATCAGATTCTACTTATCAGTTATCTATTATCTAGAAGGTAATACTTCTGGAAGATAATAGTTATAATTTGATTGATTGATTGATTGATTGATTGGTTGATTGCTATGGGCATCATCACTTCTAAAAACCAGAACTTTCATAAATATACCTCTAACTTCTATAGTTATACTGAAATGTTTTTGATCCACATGACCAGCAAGGTATACTTGCATTACTGTAGTTCTGCTTGTAGCTGAGCACTCACATCTGTCTTCACTGCATGCTGATAACTTTTGCATCCAGTCCATTTAAACTTCTGTCTGAAGGGATTTTACCCACACTAATCAGCATTATGTTGCCAATGAATTTTGCAAATGCAGCATTAATTGATGTGTCCTTGCAAATAACTGCTAATGTTCAAGCAATACAGGGCAGTCCTTGCAGTCCTAGATTACACACTCATGTGCAGGATTTTCCACCTCCACTACCATTAAATTGCCACCATGAAAGGGTCCAGAATACCTCTGACTTTTCTGGGTATAATAAATAATTTTGTGGATTTCTAAATCAATTCCATCTACTGCAGTCCTGGTGACACATTGGCTTTAACATATCCTCTAAGGTTACTACAAAGCCTATAAGCCTATTAGTTCGAGATTTTAATAAGGTCATCAAATTTTTGTAACAGAAAAAACAAACTTGTTGCACCTGTGCAATGTACACAGGACAGTGGCGGAATAACACCCCTCTAGTTTCTGGGTTCTGCAGCTCAGAGATTCCATTTCTAAAATAGAGTGTATAAAGTGATAAAAGATTAATTGAACAGTGTATATCCTGGGGATTTGAATAATTTCATTAAATTAGGCCTTAAAATTGATCACAGAGTTCATGAACTTCACTGAGAATAGAATAGATACAGTAGATCATCTGTCGCAATTGTCTGGCTGCAATTCATACAGTAGAAACTCTCACCATTAATCGAATCACCTTCTGCAGGCGGAGTTGAACCTGTGCAGGTGAGGTTCATTAATCATCTTCCTATGTCAGAAGACAAAGTTTAGATATGTTCCGAGGACCTTATTGTCTTATTGTGGAAAAATAGATTTTGTTGGTTCTTGGCCAGTGGAGGCTCAAAAAAAAACTATTGTTTGAGCCTAAGATAATATGGTCATGTGGAGAATACACTGTATTCATGTTGAGACCAGAGCCCTCATTGATTCTGGTGCAGCAGGTAATTTCATTGATCCATATATAGGATATAAGTGGAGAATTCCTATCGTGACTGGAGAAAGACATTGATGGATGGACATTACTTCAGGCTTGATCCCAGAGTACATAAATATCTTACTGTATCTATAAAGATGTTCAATAAACATGTCGAACAAATCAATTTTCATCTTCTTTATTCCAACTGTTTCTGGGTTCAAATTACTTTCTATTTCTTCAGCAGAGACTCAAATATTGTTTTGTATAGAAGGATGATTCCTTAAAACATATATAGATTGTCAGAAATGAAATCACAAAAAGGAATAAAAATGTCCTTTTCCTTACCTCAGACATCTTATATTGACTTCAAGTGGCCTCATGGTTTAGTACATTAGATCTAAAGTGTACTTATAATTTGGTCCTTGTATGAGAGAGGGAATGAATTGAAAACAGCATTTAAAAACCACTACTGACATCTCAAATATTCAGTAATGATGTTTCTGCTATGCAACACCCCTGCAGTATTCCAATATTTTGTCAATGCCATTTTATAGGATGTACTTTTAGGGCAGACTAAATGGGCTTTGTGGTTATTATCTGCCGTCACATTCTATGTCTCCAAATGTTCCTACGTTACTAGACCAGAGGTTCTCAAACGCGGTCAGGATACCCCAACGCTGCAGGTTTTAGGTATATCCATGGCTCAGCACAGATGCTAAAATCAAATTGTCTGAGGTGCTATTAAGTCAACTGTGGGCAAGCATGGATAAACTTAAAACCTGGGGGTCATTCCCAGATGATCGTAGCTGTGCTAACTTTAGCACAGCTACGATCATTCACACTGACATGCGGGGGGATGCCCAGCACAGGGCTATCCCACCCCGCATGTCAGTGCCGCCGATCCCCCTGCAGAATTGCAAAGGCATCGCACAGCGGCGATGCCTTTGCACTTCAAGAGTAGCTCCCAACCAGCGCAGCTTCAGTGTGCTGGCCAGGAGCTACTCATCGCACCCCGGCCCGCAGAGGCTGCGTGTGACGTCACGCAGCCGCTGCGGCACCCCCACATTCGGTCCAACCATGCCTACGTTGGCCAGACCATGACCACGAAATGGCCGCCAAACACCACTATTCTGTTCCCCCGCCCAGCGACCGCCTCTGCCTGTAAATCAGGTAGAGGCGATCGTAGTGGCCCGACGGCCTTCGGCCATCTGGCATGCACAGACGCCGGTGCATTCGCAGTTCTGACCCGATTTCACCGCTGTTATAAACTGCAGCGTGCAATCGGGTCAGAATGAACCCCCTGGATCCTTGTTTTTCTGGTTTTCACTGAAACGTGAAAAGAATATTGGAAGATCTTTGCAAATATCAGCCAGATGTAACATTTGAGAACTGTGCGTATGAAGATCACATTCACTCTCATGGATTTCTCATAAAGGATTTCAAATGGATCTTCAAAATATAACTGGCCACAGTATATCACAAATCTCAGGGGTTTAGTAATTTATTGGGGATTTGTTAACTTAATACACTATACTAGAGTTACTGGAAAAAAGTCTACAGTATAGATGTAGCAAACATTTAACGACACCCAACATGTGATTGTGACATTTACGTGTTGCATGGCGGAGTCAAGGTTGTCCAAAGCTTTGACTCAATAAAATTTATACTAACATACATACTAACAATCCAAGTTTTAGTGACAGCCATGTTTGAGCACAGGTGACTTAGGGGTACATTTACTAAGCAGTGATAAGAGCAGAGAAGTGAGCCTGTGGAGAAGTGCCCATGGCAACCAATCAGCACTGAAGTAACATCTATAATTTGCATACTATAAAGTGATACAGAGCTTCTGATTGGTTGATGGGGAAATATCTCCACTGGCTCACTTCTCCGCTTTTATCACTGCTTAGTAAATGTACCCCTTAATTACCTCAGTTAGGCCCAGATTTATCAAGCCTTGGAGAGTATTAGCACGGTGATAAATGACCAGCCAACCAGCTCCTAACTGTCATTTTTCATGGTAGTTAGGAGCTGATTGGTTGGTACTTTAGCACCATGCTATTTATCACTCTCCAAGGCTTGATACATGGGGGCCTTATTATGATTTAACCATCTGTGCTGAAGCCTGGATATCACTAAAACCTGCACTGTTAGTGTGGCTTGAGGACCTTGGTTGGGAATGGCTGACTATATTCTACAGGAAGACTACTTCCTGCCTGTGCTTCTATTGTTTCACCTTACCAAAATACAGCCACCTTGTTACTAAATGGTGACCTCTGTATTAAACTATATACATTCACTATACATAGGACGGAATCCTGACAGTGCTGTGAATGCTGATGCCATGATTCACAACATGGATTTAAATGCCAGCACCAGGATCCCGAACGCCAGAATCCTGATTGAGCTCTGCCGGGACACCGCTCTGCTAGGCCGCGGGGGATAGGTTTAGGCTGCAAGGGGAAGATTAGGGTTAGCTTGCGGAGTAGGGGGAGATAGGGTTAGGCTGGGGAGGGTTAAGGTTAGGCTGTGGGGGAGGGGGGTTAGGTTTCAGCAGCTGAAAGGGGGGGGGGGTTAGGGTTAGGCACCACCAGGGAGGGTTAGGGTAGTTAGGAGTAGTTAACTTACCAAACTGGTGTAAGGACTATTGGCATCCCAAGCACCTGGATCCCGATACCATCCCCATAGGACAGATAAACCTATTACATAGTTACTTTTCTTGACAAGTAATAAGTTACATATATATGTATATATGTAACAAGATTAAATCCAACATTTTTATCTATTGCTTCATAGTGGTCTCAATGCCATTTATATCTCATAATGCAAAAATACTTCATACAAAAGATGACATAAACCTCATGCCAAGACCGTTTTAACACACAGTTGGGCCCCTAGGTTTTCCGGTATTTTGGCCCCCCTCCAGCACTTCAATCTTTCAACCCACTACAGCTGACATTTGGAAGCAGAGCTTATGATATCATTTACACGTTTAGTGTCATTTACACGGACATCGATACTCAGCTGAAATAAAGTCTTCTGACCTTTTTTCTCATAGTACAATCATTCATCTTGTCTCTTCTCCTTTGAAATAGCGCAAGTACACTATTGGTCCCCTGTTGGTCCCCCCCTATTGTCTCAAAACAAACCTCAGATGACTAGATGACTATGAATGTGCCATGCTACTGGGAGTGCCTTTAAACATTGGAGTCCTAAGGCGCAGGTAAGAGTGCCTCAGCAAAAAAAAGTATGTGCCCCTAGTCCCTGTGGGGCCTCTAGGCTTCAGCTTAGTCAGCCTTATGAATAATATGGCCCTGCTTCACACATCAGGTAAAGCAGGTTGCATCTACCACCAATCCATGTTCTCATTCTATGGCCTATGAACCTTAGCTAGATCCTGTAACTTTGTTGGTCAAAAAATGTTTATTCACATAACAGGGCAGTTTCAATTGCCCTGGCAAAAAATAAATAAAACAGCTGCAGAGTTTTGGTATTCAATTTCTGGACTGAAAATTGGACATGGTGATTTCTAGATATTTTAGTAGAAATCATATCTTTTTCCACGCACCTTCAATGCAAGTCTTATTTTCTTAAAATTAGTCAGTTTAGGACAAATCACGGGGACTTGTTCTGGGACCCAGCAGCACCCCACCTGATGACTAATTAAGCAATTGGAAGTTTCCAATTAGCTTAATTAGTGTGTAATTACTAATCTTTCATCTTCTGCATCCACTGTCGGGAGCCGAGTCTATTGCAGCAGGCTGAGTATGTGAGGTGTATGGAGTAACTGTAAGTGACCCCCGGTGTGTGTGATCCCCACACTCCAGAGCCGGCTGCTGGGAGAACTACTACTCCAAGGACACCCAAAGCCCCTTTCCTAGTTAGAAGATGGTGGGTCATTCCGAGTTGTTTGCTCGCTAGCAGATTTTAGCAGCATTGCACACGCTAGGCCGCCGCCCACTGGGAGTGTATCTTAGCTTAGCAGAATAGCGAACGAAAGATTCGCAGAATTGCGAATAGAAAATTCTTAGCAGTTTCTGAGTAGCTCCAGACCTACTCACAGATTGCGATCAGCTCAGGCCGTTTAGTTCCTGGTTTGACGTCACAAACATGCCCTGCGTTCGGCCAGACACTCCCGCGTTTTATCCTGGCATGCCTGCGTTTTTCCGCACACTCCCAGAAAATGGCCAGTTTCCGCCCAGAAACACCCACTTCCTGTCAATCACACTTCGCTCACTTCAACGGTGAAAATTCTTAGTTTGGACGTAAGTAAATCTGCTAAGTTTTGTGCTAAAATACTAACCGCATGCGCACTATGCACATTTTTGCCTTAATCGCTCCATTGCGAAAATCGGCAACGAGCGAAAAACTCGGAATGACCCCCATGGAGGAGAGACCACTGTAAGCTGCGGAGAACACCAGAGAGATGAGTACTGTATCTTTCTTTTTCACGTGTCGCTGTGTTTTCAGTGCTGAAAACCCTGCAACCAATTTTTTTTAAATTGAGTACCATGGGTATCATGAACAGATACAATACAGATGGGCAAATTGGTCATTGTAGGACTGGTTCAGCGTCGCATGCAAAGTGGCTGTACTTGAATGAGTATCCATTCAATAAGTGCAGGGTGTTTCTGGCATGTGTAAGCAGAAACTCATACCACCCACTGATTTACATCTGCCACAGCATCCATCGTTATCTGAGCTTGCACCAGCCCCATGCTAGATGCAAGAGATGCAAGATCAGAAATGACCTCTATTCCCCGTATGCATGACTCAGAATCAGCTGGACCTTTGGCTATACCATGTAGTTCTGTGTGCCCTGTATTGTTCTGCCTGCCATATGTACCGCGATTCAAAACACTTGTGGCGCCTAATAAATAAAATGTAATAATAATAATTATAATAATAATAACAACAACAATAGTAGTGTTGCTTTTGCACATAATGCCCACAGTAGTAGTGCCCCTTACACATAGCACCCACAGTATTGCCGCTTATTCGCATAACAGCCATAGTAGTAGTGCCCCTTACACACATAATGCCCACAGTAGTAGTGCCCCTTATACACTTAATGCCTACAGTAGTAATGCCCCTTATACACATAATGCCCAAAGTAGTAGTAATGCCCCTTATACACATCTCTGCCTCTGTCACTCCAGCAGCTTCCCTGTGTCTTTCAGCCCCCTCTCATCTTGTCTTCAGCATGTACAGAGCCTGCTCCTCTTTGTGGCTCTTCTTCACTTCAGCAGCGGTGACAGCATGACATCAAATACACAGTGCCTAAAAAGGAAGCCGCTGGGACCTGAGGAAGAGGGAGAAGGACGCAGTGACACTAGCACCATGGCATCATCTTTTGATGTGAGTGGCAGGGCAGGCTTCTCTGTTGGAATTACTGTGCAGGGCCATGGCTGATGTGGAACTAGTTCAACGCCATTCTTCCTACCCACTTTAACCCTAGTCCCATAAAGCTCCAACAACCCAGAATGGTTATGTGCAATCACATTCTCAACGCCCATTCGGGGTAATTCAGAGTTGATCGCAGCAGCAAATTTGTTAGCAGTTGGGCAAAACCATGTGCACTGCAGGAGGGGGGGGGGGCAAATGTAACATGTGCAGAGACAGTTATATTTGGGTGGGGTGTGTTCAAACTGAAATCTAAATAGCAGTGTAAAAATAAAGCAGCCAGTATTTACACTGCACAGAAACAATATAACCCACCCAAATCTAACTCTCTCTGCACATGTTATATGTGCCCCACCTGCAGTGCACATGGTTTTGCCCAACTGCTAACAAATTTGCTGCTGAAATCAACTATGAATTACCCCCATTAATAACACAAAATGCCCTATTTTAGTGAAAGACAGATCTGGCCAAGTTGCTTTCAAACTGGCATAGGGCAGACATAGGCACAGTAGAGTAAATTCACATCCACACATACTGTATTCTGTGTGCAAAAATTCACTATTCGCATCTGTTAAGAGAGATCCTTGCAACACAGAATTAAGCCTGTGTCTGACCTCAGGCTAGTAGGATCGTTGTCATATTTAGCCATGTAGATTGATATATGGCTAAATCTGAAACACCCAGCCATTCTGTGCTCGGTTCTTGATTGGGATTGGTGGAATCCCAATTTGTATGGACATTTTAACAGTGGTCATAGCCTAAAACATTTTAAACATTATTTATGTATCATTCACCCAAAGACACATTTTCTTACTCCACTAGGACAGGAGATCAGTAAATCTATGTCTTTTTTTTTTAGTTTAGGTGGAATTCTCCCTGAATATAACCAAATAACTACTACAGGTTGAGTATCCCATATCCAAATATTCCGAAATACGGAATATTCCGAAATACGGACTTTTTTGAGTGAGAGTGAGATAGTGAAATCTTTGTTTTTGATGGCTCAATGTACACAAACTTTGTTTAATACACAAAGTTATTAATAATATTGTATTAAATGACCTTCAGGCTGTGTATATAAGGTGTATATGAAACATAAATGAATTGTGTGAATGTAGACACACTTTGTTTAATGCACAAAGTTATAAAAAATATTGGCTAAAATTAACTTTAGGCTGTGTGTATAAGGTGTATATGTAACATAAATGCATTCTGTGCTTAGATTTAGGTCCCATCACCATGATATCTCATTATGGTATGCAATTATTCCAAAATACGGAAAAATCCCATATCCAAAATACCTCTGGTCCCAAGCATTTTGGATAAGGGATACTCAACCTGTATTGCAATATCTTCCATATGATTAAAATAGGTAAATTAGAAATAGGTAGAACACATGGAGAGCAGCTGCACAGGATTATTAATAACTAAGAAGATCAGCCTTTTTCAAGTATAGAGAATATGCAGGCAGATGGCAAATGTAGAAAGAGAAGTTTTATATTAGGTTCAAAGATATTTTAAATTAATTATAGCATTTTACTTCTGAGCTTAGTAACTATACTAGAGAGGAAATCTCTATGAAACTGAAATGCAGAATGTGGCACAGTGCAGATAGTTCTGATTATTGATCTCGAGTCAGATCTGTAACATATAGGGGTATAAAACAAGAACTGCTGGAGGATTGTAGAAACTGGTCATTAAAAATAAAATTAGGATGATAAATAAGTAAATAAAGGTTTAAAATAATAGATTTATCAGGAGATATGTGTATATAGAATATAATAAACAAGGCCAAAAGAAAGTTATGTGTTTTTGCTCAAATTGTTACAAATATGAAAATAAATTATTTCACAGAAATAGTTTTGCAAAACTAATTATTTGAGTTGTTCAGTTATTAAAATTGCAAAAACATCATTCTAATCCTGGCCGGATTTAGCTTTTGGGGAACCTGGGCAACTTAAGACAGAGAGGGGGGGGGGGAACCCTACTTCGCCAGCCCTCTACCTCTTGTCAGGACATCCCTGGCTGTGCTTGTTGTGTGCCCTCTTCCCCTCCATCTCCAGCAGCAGAGCAGGTCTTACCTGCAGCAGGGGCAGATTCTGGACCCCCCCCCCCCCCCTCCTTCTTTACGGCCCAGCTCTGGCTGCTGTCAAGGGACTGGTTCTGCTCCTCTTCATCCTCCACCCCAAGCAGCAACTCTCCCAGTAGCTGCTGTTGATGGGATGGTGGTGGAGGCTGGAGACAAGCAGAATCATCACCAGACAGCAGCGCAGAGCTGGGACATAGCACCTCCAGCCCAGGGCCCCACACAAGGCTGGCCTGCCCTCACTATGGGACTGCACATAGTGCATCAGTGTGCTCTGGCACTACCACCACCACCTTAATCTGGCTCTGACTAATCATTATCCAGCTCTCAAACCAGTACAGGGTATTTCAAGAGAGGAGTGCGTTGTTATTGCTGGAGGCATTAATTTGTCAAGTTATTTGAAGGAAGGGTAGCTCTGCATATTACAGAGGCATTCTCATGATGCGAGCAGGGGAAACGTAAGTAAGGCACAGCTTAAAGGATAATGATTGATTCCTCCCACAGCACAGAAGTAGTGAATTTTTAATTATGATTTAAGATTAGTGCGTCAAATGCATAGGCATCAGAACAGGTGGGAAAGAGAGCGTCTCCCCCACCAAAAAAATCAATGTACTAGGTCGCAGTGCATCTAAAGTTACCAAGGGCAGTGTCAGGACAGAGAAAATCTGTTATTCCAGTTGTTTCACCTCTTCCCAGCCCAGAGCCCTTCACCATACACCTCCAAGGCCCTCCTCCTCCATGTACCCAGTTCCAGCCCCTACAGTGTGTGTACAGGGACCAGCCCTGCTCCCTTCTTACCTGCCACTTTGTATATTCCTCCCCTCTTCCCCCTAATTCCTCCTTTGTTTATCCCCCTGTCCGAAACGCACCCACCACCCATATCAGAACGCCTGTCTATTTGCCGTGTCCAAAACTCAATATAAAATAAATGTGCACCTTATTGTTGTATTTGTATTCTAATACATTATTATTTGCATTCCCCATAGTGTCCTCAATGCCATTTTTAACATGAATGTGTGGCACAGGGACGTGCAGTGAGGTAAATGGTTGAGGAGACACTGGCTAGTACCAGAGCCAGATTTACACACAATATATGAGCCAGAGGGTGCATCTGGGCATTATACACAGGTGCAGCAGTATATACTCTGGAAATTTGATGAGATTTGATCAGAGATGTGCGGAAAAGATAGGCAGGGGAGGCAGTATCTCACCTGCCACTTTATACTCCAGAGTTTTGAATATAAAAATTATTAGAATAATGCAAAGATATTTCTAATATATTCTTTGTATTTTTCATATATTTTATAAGGGCAGAACTCTGGTATATACATTAGTATGACAGGAAAGGCTCTGCCTCACCTCACTGCACTTCACTGATGTGTGCGTATGTGTGTAGATAGATAGATAGATAGATAGATAGATAGATAGATAGATAGATAGGTAGATAGATACTATAATGGGTGCAAGGTGTGTGGTGCACATGGGCCCCTTGATCCAGGGAGCCCACACCGCACACCTGTCACCAATTTCTTGAATATTTACACCTCCTAAGTCCCATATTGGTGGCAGCACCGCCGCGGCACCATTTTCCAGGTGTTTTATGCATGTGCAGTAAGAAAATCACCAGGGAAATGGCCACCGTGCCATTTCCCTGGAGATCTGCACATGTAGACTCTGGCACAGCGCTAGGTTTCCTAGTGACTCTAGTATTGACAAAGTCACTATGCTGCCGGCTAGAAAGGAGGAAGCATGGACAGAGACTGTACACAGACCCCCTCCTCTTAATAACTACTAGACAGATAGATATCACTGTCATCAGAAAGGTGGTGGGTAAGTCCAGGTGCCCCTAATGGTGAACATTCAACAATTTAGGGGCGCCAAAATTAAATTATATCTTGCTCCCCCCAACCTGGCCAAATGTACCAATTTAAGAAAACTGTCTTTAAACTGAATAACATCTGCAATACTGTATGGGATATCGAACATCATTGTTATGGTGATTAGAGAAACATGTTCTGATGGTGGTGTCCTCTTCTGATGAAACATTTCACCTAGGGTTCTATCACCATGTGATGTGAGTGTGCCAGAGATGAGATTGTAGGAATGGTACCATTTAGGAATCCGTCTGAATTATCTGGTTCTGCTGGATGCTTGTAGCGGAAAGAAATTGCTTCAGCGAAAGTTTAGCAATTGCTAATCAGGACTCAGGAGACAGATAACTGTGTGGGGGCAGAGGTGACATGAGAAATATGAGCGGTTCTTTTTTATCTAAGTCACATTTGTTAACTCATCTCCTTAATTACTTATTTTTAAATTATGTTATTATGGTTAAATAGAATCCTCCTGAGTCTCATGAGTACTGCATAGTATGACAGAGATGTGGATGCTTTGCGTGAGGGTCTGAAAGTGCAGTTGTGTGCAACTGCACTTCAAATCACAGGTGCAAATTGCATGCATTATACAGTCCCCATTTGTGTGCACATGGAAAACATCAGTTATCTTAAGAAAGGTGATGACTAGCAACAGAAATACCACTTGGTTTACGTGAGACACACATCACAGGCACTTACATAAGCCACACTTGTGCACATATTTGAAACCATTTCTTTAAGTAAAACATTCACCAATATGCATTAGTAAAACTTTAAAAACCTGTGTGATACAGCAGAAGAAACAATTCTTAAACATGTGGAGATGTGCCCTGTACTACAGGGCACATCGTGGCAGCGGCGGGTGTCCGGTGCAGGGACCAGATATTTCCCTGCACCAGACTGTCTGCGGCGGTGGGTAGCGGCGCGGCGGCGCTTTAAACTTGGCGCCACTTGGGCCGCCAATGAGTAGTGCCGCCGGCGCCTTTTCAAACTCTGCGCCGTCCGCGAGCCAATCGCAACTCGCGGGGCGCCGGCCAATCGGAGGCGGGCGCGGCGAGCCAATTGGCGCTCGCCGCGTCATGGGCCCCGCCCCCGGCGTCTGACGTCAGACGCCGGGCGGGAGCCTAAGAAGAGGCCGCGCGCGAGGAAGAGCGCAGGAGAAGACGCCGCGAGGAGAAGAAGACGGCTGTTTGAAGAGGAGCTCCGGTGGCCGCTGAAGAGGCCAGAAGACGTCGGCCTGCAGGAGCAAGATGTCCAGCGGCGGCTGGACGCTGAAGAGCGGAGGCGGCGCCGCTGGCCAGGACGGGTCAGCGGCAGAAGAGGGCGCCGGAGACCCCCGGATCAGGTGAGGCCTCAGTGAGGCTACTCTCACCCCCTCCCGAAGGCACAATTCAGGCACTAGGCCTGGGGCGCAGATAGGAGATTGGGGCCACCATTTGATTAGGTGGTTTGGGCATTAGGCCCAAGCCACCTCAACGGCGCAGTAGGCAGGCATTAGGCCCGAGGGCACATTGTGGGCACTAGGCCCATAAGGATAGTCAGGCCACCGGCCTGTGGCACCGGTTAGGCGGGCATTAGGCCCGAGGGGCATATCAGGCAATAGGCCTGTGGGGCATTAGAGGGCATTAGGCCCTAGTGTATTTTGGCCAATTACGTGGATATAAGGTGACGCTGGGTACTAGGCCCAGGTCACCCAACGAGTGACGAGTTAGGCGGACGCTAGGCCCGTGGGTGAAGTCAGGCCTACGGCCTGTGTGCAAATAGGGGGCAATAGGCCCAGGTGATAAGCGGTTCCCCCGAGGTGAATAAAGGTGGCACTGGGCACTAGGCCCAGGCCACCCTGATGTGTTTAGGTAGGCAGGTCCACTTGACCTGAGCCCCATAGAAGGAAGTGTACAGGAGGTGGGCAGGCTGTGTGGCGCCCACCCCCTTCCAGCGGTAGGTAGGGATGTAAAGGAATAGCACCATTTGATGTTGTACTCTGGTATGTGTGTTGTTACCGTGCAGGGCAAAGTGTTGTTTAGAGTTTGTGCATAGTTTGTGTTGCACCACCCACACTTGAGCCAGTTTGAGGGCCTTGTTTATGTAGCTAGTGTAGCGGATGCACAGTAGGTTAGAGTTAGGCCCTGCACGGCTGTTTCTCTCTTTGCCTCCTTACAGGGACCTGTAAGTGGAGAAGATCGGAGTACAAGACGTAGGACGGTGAGTAACATCTGTCTGTGGGTCCCTATCTGTCTCCCTTCCTTCAGGGCGAACGGTGAGCCTTGCACGCCGGTGCAAGGTAGAATTTCCACCTGGTGCGAGAGTGCCAATAGGTGAAATTCGGGCTCTGAGGCGGACGCCTGGGATGACCCTCACCTAGCCCGAAAGCACTATTTTCCTCGGTTCCGGAGGGCGTTTCGGTCCACAGTTAGGAGGACGGCACTCAGCAATCTCCTTCCTCCTAGGTCATCGTGTCCGGGTCCGACTGAAGATTTCCAGGTCCGTTGAAGGCTCCGGTACCTGAAGGTGAGAGAGTGCGGCGCCTGGTAAGTGGTGAACCCACACCTGCACGGCAGCAGGCACTACACGCACCGCCGCCCCTCTTACATTTTGGCGTAGTCGGCAGGATCAAGGACCGCGGACACGATGTGGAACGTCCCCAAGAAAACCTCCGTGCGGACGGCTCCGGAACAGACCCACCCCCGGATGTGTGCAGACCAGAGCGACTGGGTGACGGTGCCTGGGGCAGACCTCCTGAAGATGGTGCAGCGGTCGGTCCAGCGTGGAAAGGAAGAGCGCCGGGAGAAGGGGCGAAGGAAAGTCGCTGTGATGCCCTGCAAGAAATGTCGGCAAATGGGACACTTTGCCGACGAATGTACTTGGCGAGAGACATCCCCAAAGAAGGTGGTCCAGGAAGCGGACCGAAGACGTCAGAAGGGCCAAGCGAAGAAAGAGTTCTGGTGTTTGCTCTGCGGAAACTACGGGCATGAGCATAACAGTTGTCCCTGGGATGAAGAGTTGAGCCAAGAGGAGGTTGATTCCTGCTGTGAAAGCTGTGGAGATCCCCGACATCGGCTTCTGGAGTGTCCATGAACAGAAGTCAGGACAGACTACGAGGCCACGGTGAAGCAGCTGACGGAGTCTCGTCAGCAACTTTGGGACCGGGTGGTTGCAGAGCCCGTGTGCGCGCTCTGCGAGGTGAAGGGACATGCGCTTCCCGATTGTCCGTGGAATGAAGACCGGATGATTGCGGATGGTCGTGTCCAGAGATGGGAGGAGGAAACCAGAGAAATGGAGCGGAAGAACCTGCTTAAAGTTAGTTCGCAGGTGCCCATTTCCTCTGAGCCGGAACCAATGGGTGAAGATCCCTCAGTGAAGCAGGTGACCAAGGAACCCGTCTTGGAGAAGGTGGCAGCAACCCTCCCTTGTTGGAAGTGTCGGCGACCAGGACATGTGGCCAGTGAGTGCCCCTGGGAAGATGCCACGGACCTACTCTGTCCCAAGAAAGCGACCCCAGTAACGAAGGATCCTTTCCCGCATCAGGCGGAGGTGGACGACTGGGATGAGAAGAACCACTCTGTGAAGAAAGGCGTGAAGACCCAGTGACGAGGATGTCCGGAATCTCCCCGCGTTGGAACCGTCCACGACCAGGACGTGTGGAACAGATGTGTCCTGGGCACCAAGAGATGCCAGCGGAAGCGAAGGAGTATGCTGAGGAAGTAGAGATGCCAGCGGAAGCGAAGGAATACGCTAAGGAATTAGAGATACCAGCGGAAGAGAAGTACGCTGAGGAATTAGAGGCACCAGCAGAAGGGACTAAGTACGCTGAGGAGGAAAATAATCCCCTAGTCCAGGTATCGGAGGAGGAGGAGGACTACGGTGAAATGTCCGCCGACGAATCCCTCCAAGAACAGATGGAGGACGACTCTGGCATCGGGAGTGCCGACGAGGGTGACTGGCAGGATCGGGTGGAGTCGTGCTCCCAGTTGATTGCCCTCCGTGAAGAGGAGGAGATAGTCCTGGGGCAAGAACACCTGCCGGAAGTGACGAGTTGGATGGACGTACGGGGAGAGGATCGTGATGCCGTGGTAGGACCCGTTCCAGAGGAAGACATAGGACCTTTGGAGATGCCCCACGAGGAAATGCGACAGATGGTGGTTGTTCCCCGGAGGAAACGGATGTCCCGGAGGATTCCGCTGTTGGGTGGTGGTCGGCACCACACCCCGAAGACGGAGGCGATGTCCCAGACGATATGGGAGGTCAAGAGTGGGGGACTGTTGTCCCCGTGGAGGAAGATTCCCCTTGGTGGCCAACGTCGAGCGACCGTGAGGAGATGCCACTCCCCAGAGGATCCGCCGATGGAGGTCAGGAGGTAAGAAGAGGAACCCGGAGCTGGAGGAAGAAGGATGTGGGGTCACGGTCTGTCCAGGCTGGGCCCTCGAACACAACCTCGCCGGAGGGACCTCGGAATTACCTGACCCGCGGACGATGGACGTCGTGGAGACCTTTATAGGGACTACAAAGGAAAAAGGGGGGGGAAATGTGGAGATGTGCCCTGTACTACAGGGCACATCATGGCAGCGGCGGGTGATGATATTTCCCTGCACCAGACTGTCGGCGGCAGCGGGTAGCGGCGCGGCCACTTGGGCCGCCAATGAGAAGTGCCGCCGTTGCCTTTTCAAACTCGGCGCCGTCTGCGAGCCAATCGCGGCTCGTGGGGCGCCGGCCAATCGGAGGTGGGCGCGGCGAGCCAATCGGCGCTCGCCGCGTCATGGGTCCCACCCCCGGCGTCTAACGGCAGACGCCGGGCGGGAGCCTAAGAAGAGGCCGCGCGCGCGGAAGAGCGCAGGAGAAGATGCCGCGAGGAGAAGGAGACGGCCGTTTGAAGAGGAGCTCCGGTGGCCGCTGAAGAGGCCAGAAGACGTCGGCCTGCAGGAGGAAGATGTCCAGCGGCGGCTGGACGCTGAGGAGCGGAGGCGGCGCCGCTGGCCAGGACGGGTCAGCGGCAGAAAAGGGCGCCGGAGACCCCCAGATCAGGTGAGGCCTCAGTGAGGCTACTCTCACCCCCTCCCCTTTTCCTCCCTAGACCATCAGGGACGGGCATTAGGCCCGGGGGCACAATTCAGGCACTAGGCCTGGGGCGCAGATAGGAGGTTGGGGCCACCATTTGATTAGGTGGTTTGGGCATTAGGCCCAAGCCACCTCAATGGCGCAGTAGGCGGGCATTAGGCCCGAGGGCACATCGTGGGCACTTGGCCCGTAAGGATAGTCAGGCCACCGGCCTGTGGCACCGGTTAGGCGGGCATTAGGCCCGAGGGGCATATCAGGCAATAGGCCTGTGGGGCATTAGGCCCTAGTGTATTTTGGCCAATTACGTGGATATAAGGTGACGCTGGGTACTAGGCCCAGGTCACCCAACGAGTGACGAGTTAGGCGGGCGCTAGGCCCGTGGGTGAAGTCAGGCCTACGGCCTGTGTGCAAATAGGGGGCAATAGGCCCAGGTGATAAGCGGTTCCCCCGAGGTGAATAAAGGTGGCACCGGGCACTAGGCCCAGGCCACCCTGAGGTGTTTAGGTAGGCAGGTCCGCTTGACCTGAGCCCCATAGAAGGAAGTGTACAGGAGGTGGGCAGGCTGTGTGGCGCCCACCCCCTTCCAGCGGTAGGTAGGGATGTAAAGGAATAGCACCATTTGATGTTGTACTCTGGTATGTGTGTTGTTACCGTGCAGGGCAAAGTGTTGTTTAGAGTTTGTGCATAGTTTGTGTTGCACCACCCACACTTGAGGCAGTTTGAGGGCCTTGTTTATGTAGCTAGTGTAGCGGATGCACACTAGGTTAGAGCTAGGCCCTGCACGGCTGTTTCTCTCTTTGCCTCCTTACAGGGACCTGTAAGTGGAGAAGATCGGAGTACAAGACGTAGGACGGTGAGTAATATCTGTCTGTGTGTCCCTCTCTGTCTCCCTTCCTTCAGGGCGAACGGTGAGCCTTGCACGCCGGTGCAAGGTAGAATTTCCACCTGGTGCGAGAGTGCCAATAGGTGAAATTCGGCCTTTGAGGCGGACGCCTGGGATGACCCTCACCTAGCCCGAAAGCACTATTTTCCTCGGTTCCGGAGGGCGTTTCGGTCCACAGTTAGGAGGATGGCACTCAGCAATCTCCTTCCTCCTAGGTCATCGTGTCCGGGTCCGACTGAAGATTTCCAGGTCCGTTGAAGGCTCCGGTACCTGAAGGTGAGAGAGTGCGGCGCCTGGTAAGTGGTGAACCTACACCTGCACGGCAGCAGGCACTACACGCACCGCCACCCCTCTTACAAACACACGCACTCAAAAGTGTAATATATGCATATGACATGAATAAATCACCATTTAGCGACAGCAGAATGCTGATCTCTAGTGCTGTTGACTGTTATCATCAGTCTCTGCTACTGTATCTGCTCCTGTCCAGCTGCCAATAACACATCTTTCTCCCTGCATAACTGCATCTTTTACCTGGTCTGCATGTATTCACAATTGCGTGTACCTGGACTTATCGTACTCATCTTACATTAGAACACCTCATACCGCCAACGCCGGAGCAGGGCTGTGTGTTGCTTTATGCTGGCTCCACCCCCAAACATGTGATGATAAGATAGGTAGTACAAAATAATGGGTGGACATTCGTGCAATATGATGTCACACCAAGGGACTGGCACTAGGAAGTAGATCACTGCCTGAAGCATCCTAAGGATACTGATGGCAGCTCTGCAGCAGCGCTAATGGCTGCAGGGTGCCATTCCAGAAACCATTCAAAATAAATTCAGGAGCCCGGGAGAATCAACTGTGCCGCCCCCAGGGTCCTCGGTGACGGCACTGCTCGCCCACCCTTAGATACCAACCTGCAGCCCACCTATCAGGCACAGGCAGGTATAAGTGGCAGAATTATACAAAGCACAGAGCAAATTCAGAGATACAGTATGCCAAACTGGTGTAATGCTCACTCTGCTTCTGGGTCAGGAGGCTACTAGAGGAGATTTGAACTACCTCCTAGCCTCTCTGACTGGGTATTTCGGGTGCCTGCATCTGCCTCAGCCTTGTATGACAGGTGGTATATAATAGATGCTTAAGAAGAGCTCTCCACAGACAAGGAACTGACACCCATTTCCAGCCCAGTCAAAGCTCGTCAAATGAAAAAGAAATAGAAAGAAAATAGACATCTCACTACTGTTTTTGTGAGGATTCAGTATGAAATCCCGACTGTCGAGATCCCGGCGGTCAATATACAGACGTCGGAATCCTGACAGTAGAAATCCCAACCTCGAGTGGC
Organism: Pseudophryne corroboree; assembly: GCF_028390025.1. Taxonomy (NCBI): domain Eukaryota; kingdom Metazoa; phylum Chordata; class Amphibia; order Anura; family Myobatrachidae; genus Pseudophryne; species Pseudophryne corroboree. The sequence goes on from NC_086444.1 coordinate 215,019,911, forward strand.
GCTATTATATTCCCCCTTGGATTGTGCCATGGACCACCACCCTAGAGGGAATACCAGGTGGCTGTTTCGAGGTTGCGACCGTCTATATTTTCCCTGTTGTCGGGATTCAGACGTCTGTATTTCAACCACTGGGTTCCCGTTGTTTGGGAAACTAACTGCAACCCTTTTGTGAATAGTGACTGTGAACTGTTCATAGTCACCATGGCTGTAAGATGACAGCTAGCTTTAGCAAGGTCCAATGACTGTCTCAGTCAGTTACAGAAGACTTTACTGTAAAGCGATAAGATTATATTAATAAATTGCAAGAAACTGGTGAAGGAGCTGGCTTTGTGCAGCTACCAAGAACCACCTGAAATGTACTAAAATCCTTAAGACATTATTTAAGCCTTTGGTGGTTACCTATAATATTTAAGGACAGTCGCCATCTGTATAGAAAACACTTTCCTTAATTAGAACATACCACCTCTTCAGGGACTAAATATACTTAGGAACTGTTTATAAGGAAATTGTTGAGGCAATCTCCCAGCTGATGTTTAACTCACAGGACTATTCTTTAGCTCCCCTTCCACATAAATGCAATGGTCCCTTACAGTGGTGTAAGAAAGAAACAACCACCTGAGCATCTTTCTTCAATGACTATGACCTGGGTCAGACTAACTTAATAAGATGCTCAAGACAATAATATGGGGCACATATCATTACAAGTGAGGGGAAAATAGGATTTTAATACCTACCGGTAAATCCTTTTCTCCTAGTCCGTAGAGGATGCTGGGGACTCCAAAAGGACCATGGGGTATAGACGGGATCCGCAGGAGACATGGGCACACTAAAAAACTTTGACTGGGTGTGAACTGGCTCCTCCCACTATGCCCCTCCTCCAGACCTCAGTTATAGGAACTGTGCCCAGGGGAGACGGACATTTCGAGGAAAGGATTTTTGTTAAACTAAGGGCGAGAGACATACCAGCTCACACCACAAACACACCGTACAACTGGATTAGCAGGAATATCAGATAACAGTATGAACTAACAACAGCAACAAGCTGAACATAACTGATACACAACCTTTGTGTAACCGAAAACAACAAGTATCAATACAACTGCAAGTAACAGTCCGCACTGGGATGGGCGCCCAACATCCTCTACGGACTAGGAGAAAAGGATTTACCGGTAGGCATCAAAACCCTATTTTCTCTTACGTCCTAGAGGATGCTGGGGACTCCAAAAGGACCATGGAGTCTATACCAAAGCTCCAGACCGGGCGGGAGAGTGCGGACGACTCTGCAGCACCGATTGAGCAAACATGAGGTCCTCCTCAGCGGGTGTAGTACGGCTGACCGGCGGTCTCCTGACCGCCGGTCAGCTTACAGACGCCAGGATCCCGGCAGCATACCGACGCCGGGATACCGGCGGGGAGGGGCGAGTGCAGCAAGCCCCTTGCGGGCTTGCTGTGCTCGCCACGCTGCGGGCTCGGTGGCGACCTGCGGTCGCCACGGGTTCTATTCCCACTCTATGGGTGTCGTGGACACCCACGAGTGGAAATAGTCCCTGTTGGTCGGCATGCCGACCATCGGAACAGTGACCCGTCGGGCTGGTGGAGGAGGTCATGTGACTGTCGGTCACCTGACCGGCGGTCACATGAATACCACCCTCCACAGCCAGGGTATCAAACTTATAGTGTGAAAGGAGGGATATCCAGTGCTAGTGTATATGACTATTTTGATTGTCCTTAGGCTGCAACCTGTTAATGAAGTACCTCAAACTTCAGTATATAAATATAGGGGAATGCAGGTATACAAGTGCGCCAAAAAAACAACAATTCACATAAGATGCTTAATATAATAATATTCGGACTAATACTCATATAATTGTCAATTTATGTTTTTTATTCAAATTGATGTTATATACGCATCTGCTGCATGCATATAGAAGGTTATGCAGCTCAATTTTTTTTTATTTTATATAGAAAAGAAGGGGGGGTGGGGGGGGGGAAAGGAAATAACGTCCGTGTACCTAGGGATACAGTAACAGGTCTGTTACTGTGAGAAAAATGGTAAAAACACACTGTGGTGAACACACTCAGATAGGTGGCGTCCCACCTCTGTAGTGTCTAATGTCCTGCTGTAATAACCAGAGCCTCTGGGGGGGGTCCGTTATGATGTCCAGTAGTTCGTCCGATAAAGTCCCAAATTAACTACGGGGTACCCCTGGAGGGCCGCTGGCAGCACGGGATCTGATCGTGGCTACTAGTCAGGTAATTAGGGATCCGGACATACCGTTCTCCTCTGTGCTCTGATAAACCGCGGCGTCGCTCTTGTGAGCGCACCGTGGTTCTCCGGGCAGCTGGGAAGCGGTCACCGTCTTGGAGAGGGAGGAAGACAGCTGCTTCTAGCCCTAATGGGCTGTCTGCTGTGCCTTCTCCTCTCCTACAGAGTCCCTTACCTTATCCTCGTAGCTCCGTCTGTTCTCCTCTTGCCGGCAGCCTGCTCCACTCTTCCTCGTCGATGTTGTTCCTGGTGTCCTCCCTTTGCTTCCAGGTCATTCCGGTCACGTGACCGCGATGTTCTCTCGGTACAGGGGCTGTTCTTTTGCACTCGTCCTCGTTTTTCTTACTTCTACCTTAAAGGCTCTGTTAAAGTTAATAAAGGATGAATGTATTAGTCTGTGGTGGTATGCTTCCAACGCGTATCGGCCAGTTGTGGCCTTCGTCAGGGAATCCTTTTCAGCCATGTTTGATGTGGGCTATTTAAACCCATCTTTGGGAAAGGTGTCTGTCTCATTGGTTCTGTACACAATTAGGGGCGGGAAGGGGTGGGTTAATGGGGGATGGTAGATTCAGAAAAAAATATATAACACTTAAACAGAGATGAAGTGAAATGAAAATAGATGATATGGAAATTAAATTGCATAAATAAAAGAAAATAAGATAAAATAAAATAGTCAATAAATGTAAAATATATATATAACTAATAATAAGCATCCAATAATGGGGGATAACGATAAAGGAAAAATACTAATAATGATAATATGAAATTACTTGTATATATACATATACATGTGCATGTACATACATATAGACATATACATGCATATATACACATATCAGATTATTCATAATACTGATGTAAAGACTTTGCCTTTAAATGGGCACATCCTTAGTAATGGATGTGGGTATTTTATTGATAATGAGCTAAAGGATTATTTCAATGCTTCTTCTCTACATTTTACTTCATGTTAATGACCCATCCATTATGATTAATGTATTAATCATTACCTACAATCACTGATCTTACTTCGTTGTCGAGATTCAACCCATGGGGTTTTAAAGTTTTGAGTGTGAACATCCATTTTAATTCTTCCTTATTTATTTTCTTTGTGAAATCTCCTCCTCGCCAATTTTGTTTCACCATTTTTATCCCTAAAATTCTCATCCCAGCTGGATCTTGTCCGTGTTTCTCTCTAAAGTGATCGGAGAGGCTGTGAGTTTCTAAGCCCTTTCTTATGTTCCTTATGTGCTCCGATATTCTGGTCTTAAGGGGTCTCACCGTTCTTCCTATGTACTGTAAATGGCAGGGGCATTCTATTAGGTAAATGACCCCCTTGGTGTGACATGTGATATGTTCCTGAATGGTGAAAGATTCTTGTGTTTTACTTGATTGAAAGCTAGAGATGCCCTTTGTTGTGGTGTGGATGGATTTACAGTATTGGCAACAGTTGCATTGGTAAAAAACCTTTGTTCAATTTGTTCCCTAATATGGTAGTTTGTACTGTCTCTTTTCTTTCTAAATGGCTGTGTGTCACTTTAGATTTTAAATCTGGTGCCTTCCTGTATATTACCTTTGGTTGCTTGGAAAGTATGGTCCCTAACTGTTCATCTTCTAAGAGAATGTGCCAGTGGTCACGTATAATCCTTTCAAGATTTCTGTTCTTACAGCTGTATTGAGTTTGGAAGGTGATTTTCCAATCCTTTGAATCTTTTGTCTGTCCTTTTTTGTTCTTGTATGTCAAAAGTGTTTCTCTTTCTAACTCTGCAGTTTCCTGTAAATCCTTGTCTAAGAACTCTTCTTTGTATCCTCTATCCATGAACTGTTTTTTTCATTTCATTTGCTTGAATATGGTAATCTTCTATTTTAGTACAGTTTCTCCTAACCCTTTTAAACTGACCTGATGGTACATTTTGTAGCCAGTTAGAGTGGTGTCCACTGGTGGTGAGGATATAGCTGTTAACATCCACACTTTTTTGATATGTTTTCGTCCCCTCTGTGAAAATGGTGATATCCAAAAAATTAACTGTGGTTCTACTGTAATCAGTCGTGAACACCAGGTTATTGTTGTTCGAGTTGATGTATTCAAGGAATATTTTTAATTGTCCTTCGGTCCCTTGCCATATGAAAATTACGTCATCTATGTAACGTCGCCATAGGACCAGGTTCGCCCCAAAGTCGTGCCCACCCCATATGTGGGTGTCCTCCCACCTGCTCATAAACAAATTAGCATAACTTGGGGCGAACCTGGTCCCCATAGCGGTGCCGGTGGTTTGTCTATAGTACGAGTCCTGAAACCAAAAATAGTTGTGCTGTAGAATGAATTTTACACAGTCTAGAATGAAGTTTGTTTGTGTTGTTGCCATCGTGTGGTCCAAATCAAGAAAATAGCGTAATGAGTCCAATCCTTGTGATTGATCTATGACTGTATATAGCGATGTCACATCGCTAGTACATAGCCAGTACTCCTCTGACCATGTGATGTCGTTAACCGTCCTAATGATATCTGTTGTGTCTCTGATGTATGATTTCTGGGTCTGTACATAGGGTTGTAGGAAACTGTCGATGTATTGGGACAAGTTGGCTGTGAGTGATCCTATCCCAGATATTATTGGGCGTCCTGGTGGGTTGGTCCAGTTCTTGTGTATCTTAGGCAGGTAATAGAAGACTGGTGTAATGGGATGTGTGTTATCTAAAAAACTGTGTTCTTTTTTGGTCAGGATACCTTGTTCTAGTCCTTGTTTAAGTAAGGGTTCTAATGTCTTTTTGTATTTCATTGTCGGGTCTTGTTTCAATGTTTCGTATGTATTTGTGTCACCCAAAATTCTCAGGGATTCTTTTACATATTCACTTTTCTCTAAGATGACGATCCCCCCTCCCTTATCTGCCGGTTTTATCACGAAGTCCTTATTCTCTGTCAGATCTTTGAGTGCCTCCTTTTCTCTTACGCTAAGATTGAAATTTGTTGTTTTGTTATCCACATCAAACATGGCTGAAAAGGATACCCTGACGAAGGCCACAACTGGCCGATACGCGTTGGAAGCATACCACCACAGACTAATACATTCATCCTTTATTAACTTTAACAGAGCCTTTAAGGTAGAAGTAAGAAAAACGAGGACGAGTGCAAAAGAACAGCCCCTGTACCGAGAGAACATCGCGGTCATGTGACCGGAACGACCCGGAAGCAAAGGGAGGACACCAGGAACAACATCGACGAGGAAGAGTGGAGCAGGCTGCCGGCAAGAGGAGAACAGACGGAGCTACGAGGATAAGGTAAGGGACTCTGTAGGAGAGGAGAAGGCACAGCAGACAGCCCATTAGGGCTAGAAGCAGCTGTCTTCCTCCCTCTCCAAGATGGTGACCGCTTCCCAGCTGCCCGGAGAACCACGGTGCGCTCACAAGAGCGACGCCGCGGTTTATCAGAGCACAGGGGAGGACGGTATGTCCGGAGCACTAATTACCTGACTAGTAGCCACGATCAGATCCCGTGCTGCCAGCGGCCCTCCAGGGGTACCCCGTAGTTAATTTGGGACTTTATCGGACGAACTACTGGACATCATAACGGACACCCCCCAGAGGCTCTGGTTATTACAGCAGGACATTAGACACTACAGAGGTGGGACGCCACCTATCTGAGTGTGTTCACCACAGTGTGTTTTTACCATAATTCTCACAGTAACAGACCTGTTACTGTATCCCTAGGTACACGGACGTTATTTCCTTTTTCCCCCCCCCACCCCCCACCCCTTCTTTTCTATATAAAAAAAAAAATTTTGAGCTGCATAACCTTCTATATGCATGCAGCAGATGCATATATAACATCATTTTGAATAAAAAACATAAATTGACAATTATATGAGTATTAGTCCGAATATTATTATATTAAGCATCTTATGTGAATTGTTGTTTTTTTTGGCGCACTTGTATACCTGCATTCCCCTATATTTATCTACTGAAGTTTGAGGTACTTCATTAACAGGTTGCAGCCTAAGGACAATCAAAATAGTCATATACACGAGCGCTGGATATCCCTCCTTTCACAGCATACGTATATACCTCTGCATCCAGCTTGCTCTGTATATGGGTATTTTAGACCACAGAACGGATAGGGACTTTAGGGCCAAGCTAATATTCTCACAACTCACCCACACCACAGAGACACATGAAACTGTAAGCAAATTCTGTGACTTATTCTTGAACTTAGAGAAATTAGTAACGAGGGAATCCAAGGTATGGTGGGACAAGAAATCTCTAGAATGGTATTTAGAACACAATCTAGTACCCAAAGGGTTAAGGATTAAGAAGATACCTACACAGAATAGTGACAATATAAAGTTTATGGAGAAGTGGGACCTAGTTTTACACGACTGTTCTAGAAATCTAATAAAGTTAATCTTAGAGACACACGAAAATGAACTGAAAATCTTAGAGACAGAAATAAAGTCACTACACACATCATTGGAAGTATAGAAAGAGGATAGTGAGTTCCAACAATTAGAGAACATCTCACAAAATAGGTTGAAGAAGATTGAGGAAGAAATTATAGCCACCAAAAAATCCAAGATCTTGAGGGACAAGATAGGGAAGGAGAAAAGCAATAGGAAAGGCAGAAAAAAGACACCAACGGTACAAAAGGAATTGAAAACACCCAGTAAGACTTTGTTAAAACACATCCCACATTCCACTGGTACAAGTAATACACCAATATACAGGAAATTTAATTTAACATATCAACAGTATATGACCAGATTGCACAATAAAGAAAATAGGGAGAGTATCGAGAAAACAAAGCACCGAACGGTAGGATCTGTAGAAGACTGTGACACAACACAAGATACTAGCTTCTCAACATACAGCATTAATGAAGATTTCGTTTATGAGAATCTAGCCCGTGTTTCACTTGAGGAAGGGTTCCAGGTCTCCGCCAACCTAGAGGAAGCTGCATCGTCCCTAGACTCAGGAGAAAAACAGACACCACCATTATGTGCAGGTTTTTTTTTTAGAGGAAACAGCAGGTCTGAGAACCTGCAATCAGACATCAAAGACACTGAACAAACGAAAGCTAGACGAGTTAGACGAGGAGGTAGAGGGAGAGGAGGAAGGCAGGCAAAAACGACACCACCCACAGAAGTAGATCAAACAGGGATTTTTAACCTCAGTAAAACACTATTAAAGCCGGAACATGTAACATTATTAAACAAAGGTTTGAAGTTCGCACCAACAAAAAAACTCAACAAATTTGAGACATACCTAGATCTACATTGATTCACTCGAAAACTCACACTTGCAAAATACTATAGTAACAGTGCTGGAAATGTAGATCATAACCCCAATGGAGACAATTTCAAACATTCAGATTTAAGACCGACTTCCACATTTTATCCCCAACACATGAAAGGATCGCTAATAAGCACATTTGAACAATTGGTGACTAGAGACTTAGAAAAATTAGATAACAAAACAACAAATATCAATCTTAGCGTAAGAGAAAAGGAGGCACTCAAAGATTTGACAGAGAATAAGGATTTAGTGATAAAACCGGCAGATAAGGGAGGGGGGATCGTCATCTTAGAGAAAAGTGAATATGTAAAAGAATCCCTGAGAATTTTGGGTGACACAAATACATACGAAACATTAAAACAAGACCTGACAATGAAATACAAAAAGACATTAGAACCCTTACTTAAACAAGGACTAGAACAAGGTATCCTGACCAAAAAAGAACACAGTTTTTTAGATAACACACATCCCATTACACCAGTCTTCTATTACCTGCCTAAGATACACAAGAACCGGACCAACCCACCAGGACGTCCAATAATATCTGGGATAGGATCACTCACAGCCAACTTGTCCCAATACATCGACAGTTTCCTACAACCCTATGTACAGACCCAGAAATCATACATCAGAGACACAACAGATATCATTAGGACGGTTAACGACATCACATGGTCAGAGGAGTACTGGCTATGTACTAGCGATGTGACATCGCTATATACAGTCATAGATCAATCACAAGGATTGGACTCATTACGCTATTCTCTTGATTTGGACCACACGATGGCAACAACACAAACAAACTTCATTCTAGACTGTGTAAAATTCATTCTACAGCACAACTATTTTTGGTTTCAGGACTCGTACTATAGACAAACCACCGGCACCGCTATGGGGACCAGGTTCACCCCAAGTTATGCTAATTTGTTTATGAGCATGTGGGAGGACACCCACATATGGGGTGGGCACGACTTTGGGGCGAACCTGGTCCTATGGCGGCATTACATAGATGACGTAATTTTCATATGGCAAGGGACCGAAGGACAATTAAAAAGATTCCTTGAATACATCAACTCGAACAACAATAACCTGGTATTCACGACTGAATACAGTAGAACCACAGTTAATTTTTTGGATATCACCATTTTCACAGAGGGGACTACCATCTGCACGAAAACATATCAAAAAAGTGTGGATGTTAACAGCTATATCCTCACCACCAGTGGACACCACTCTAACTGGCTACAAAATGTACCATCAGGTCAGTTTAAAAGGGTTAGGAGAAACTGTACTAAAATAGAAGATTACCATATTCAAGCAAATGAAATGAAAAAACAGTTCATGGATAGAGGATACAAAGTAGAGTTCTTAGACAAGGATTTACAGGAAACTGCAGAGTTAGAAAGAGAAACACTTTTGACATACAAGAACAAAAAAGGACAGACAAAAGATTCGAAGGATTGGAAAATCACCTTCCAAACTCAATACAGCTGTAAGAACAGAAATCTAGAAAGGATTATACGTGACCACTGGCACATTCTCTTAGAAGATGAACAGTTAGGGACCATACTTTCCAAGCAACCAAAGGTAATATACAGGAAGGCACCAGATTTAAAATCTAAAGTGACACACAGCCATTTAGAAAGAAAAGAGACAGTACAAACTACCATATTAGAGAGCAAATTGAACAAAGCTTTTTTCCAATGCAACTGTTGCCAATACTGTAAATCCATCCACACCACAACAAAGGGCATCTCTAGCTTTCAATCAAGTAAAACACAAGAATCTTTCACCATTCAGGAACATATCACATGTCACACCAAGGGGGTCATTTACCTAGTAGAATGCCCCTGTCATTTACAGTACATAGGGAGAACGGTGAGACCCCTTAAGACCAGAATATCGGAGCACATAAGGAACATAAGAAAGGGCTTAGAAACTCACAGCCTCTCTGATCACTTTAGAGAGAAACACGGACAAGATCCAGCTGGGATGAGAATTTTAGGGATAAAAATGGTGAAACAAAATTGGCGAGGAGGAGATTTCACAAAGAAAATAAATAAGGAAGAATTAAAATGGATGTTCACACTCAAAACTTTAAAACCCCATGGGTTGAATCTCGACAACGAAGTAAGATCAGTGATTGTAGGTAATGATTAATACATTAATCATAATGGATGGGTCATTAACATGAAGTAAAATGTAGAGAAGAAGCATTGAAATAATCCTTTAGCTCATTATCAATAAAATACCCACATCCATTACTAAGGATGTGCCCATTTAAAGGCAAAGTCTTTACATCAGTATTATGAATAATCTGATATGTGTATATATGCATGTATATATATATATGTCTATATGTATGTACATGCACATGTATATGTATATATACAAGTAATTTCATATTATCATTATTAGTATTTTTCCTTTATCGTTATCCCCCTTTATTGGATGCTTATTATTAGTTATATATATTTTTTACATTTATTGACTATTTTATTTTATCTTATTTTCTTTTATTTATGCAATTTAATTTCCATATCATCTATTTTCATTTCACTTCATCTCTGTTTAAGTGTTATATATTTTTTTCTGAATCTACCATCCCCCATTAACCCACCCCTTCCCGCCCCTAATCGTGTACAGAACCAATGAGACAGACACCTTTCCCAAAGATGGGTTTAAATAGCCCACATCAAACATGGCTGAAAAGGATACCCTGACGAAGGCCACAACTGGCCGATACGCGTTGGAAGCATACCACCACAGACTAATACATTCATCCTTTATTAACTTTAACAGAGCCTTTAAGGTAGAAGTAAGAAAAACGAGGATGGGTGCAAAAGAACAGCCCCTGTACCGAGAGAACATCGCGGTCACGTGACCGGAACGACCCGGAAGCAAAGGGAGGACACCAGGAACAACATCGACGAGGAAGAGTGGAGCAGGCTGCCGGCAAGAGGAGAACAGACGGAGCTACGAGGATAAGGTAAGGGACTCTGTAGGAGAGGAGAAGGCACAGCAGACAGCCCATTAGGGCTAGAAGCAGCTGTCTTCCTCCCTCTCCAAGACGGTGACCGCTTCCCAGCTGCCCGGAGAACCACGGTGCGCTCACAAGAGCGACGCCGCGGTTTATCAGAGCACAGAGGAGGACGGTATGTCCGGATCCCTAATTACCTGACTAGTAGCCACGATCAGATCCCGTGCTGCCAGCGGCCCTCCAGGGGTACCCCGTAGTTAATTTGGGACTTTATTGGACGAACTACTGGACATCATAACGGACACCCCCCAGAGGCTCTGGTTATTACAGCAGGACATTAGACACTACAGAGGTGGGACGCCACCTATCTGAGTGTGTTCACCACAGTGTGTTTTTACCATAATTCTCACAGTAACAGACCTGTTACTGTATCCCTAGGTACACGGACGTTATTTCCTTTCCCCCCCCACCCCCCTTCTTTTCTATTTAAAATCATTTTTTCTTGAGCTGCATAACCTTCTATATGCATGCAGCAGATGCGTATATAACATCAATTTGAATAAAAAACATAAATTGACAATTATATGAGTATTAGTCCGAATATTATTATATTAAGCATCTTATGTGAATTGTTGTTTTTTTGGCGCACTTGTATACCTGCATTCCCCTATCAAACTTATAGAACTTAGCAAAAGTATTTGAACCCGACCACGTAGCTGCTCGGCAGAGTTGAAGTGCCGAGACCCCTCGGGCAGCCGCCCAAGAAGAGCCCACCTTCCTGGTAGAATGGGCCTTTACTGACTTCGGCAACGGCAACCCAGCCGAAGAATGAGCGTGTGAATCGGATTACAAATCCAGCGTGCAATAGTCTGCTTGGAAGCAGGATTTCCAATCTTGTTGGAAACATACAGGACAAACAGAGCTCCCATTTTCCTAACAAGAGCCATTCTGGCGACATAAATTTTCAAAGCTCTTACGTCATCAAGAGATTTTGGGACTGCCACAGCATCCGCAGCCACAGGTACCACAATAGGTTGATTTATGTGAAACGAAGAAACCACCTTCGGCAGAAATTGTTGAGTCCTCAATTCCGCTCTATCCACATGAAAAATCAAATATTGGCTCTTGTGAGACAAAGCCGCAAATTCTGACACTCGTCTGGCAGACGCCAAAGCCAAAAGCATGACCACTTTCCAAATGAGAAACTTTAACTCAACCTTTCGAGAAGGTTCAAACCAGTAAGACATAAGAAACTGTAACACCACTTCAAGATCCCACGGTGCCACGGGTGGCACAAATGGAGGATGGATATGCAGCACTCCCTTCACGAAAGTCTGAACCTCAGGAAGGGTGGCCAATTCTTTTTGAAAGAAAATAGATAAAGCATAAATCTGCACTTTGATGGAACCCAATTTCAGGCCTGCATCCACGCCTGCCTGTAAAAAATGAAGGAAACGACCCAAGTGAAATTCCTCCGCAGGAGCTGTTTTGGTTTCACACCACGACACATATTTTCTCCAAATACGGTGATAATGTTTTGACGTGACCTCCTTTCTAGCCTTAAGGAGAGTGGGGATGACTTCCCCGGGAATACCTTTACGAGCTAGGATTTGGCGTTCAACTTCCACGCCGTCAAACGCAGCCATGGTAAGTCTGGAAACACGCATGGCCCCTGCAGTAACAGGTCCTCTCTTAGTGGAAGGGGCCAAGGATCTTCTATGAGCAATTCCCGAAGATCCTGATACCAGGCCCTCCGTGGCCAATCTGGAATGACGAGTATTGCCCGAACCCTTGTTCATCTAATGATCCTCAGCACTCTTGGAATGAGAGGAAGCGGGGGGAACACATACACCGACCGAAACACCCACGGAGTTACCAGGGCGTCCACTGCACTGGCTTGGGGGTTCCTCGATCTGGAACAATACTTCGGAAGCTTCTTGTTGAGGCGAGACGCCATCATGTCTATTTGAGGAATTCCCCAACGCCTTGTCACTTCTGCAAATACCTCTTGATGAAGGGCCCACTCTCCTGGATGGAGATCGTGTCTGCTGAGGAAGTCTGCTTCCCAGTTGTCCACGCCCGGAAGGAAGACTGCTGACAGAGCACTCACGTGCTGCTCCGCCCAGCGGAGAACTCTTGTGGCCTCCGCCATTGCCGCCCTGCTCTTTGTTCCGCCCTGGTGGTTTACGTACGCCACCGCTGTTATGTTGTCCGACTGGATCAGGACAGGGAGACCCTGAGAAGGTTCTTCGCTTGCAGGAGGCCGTTGTAAATGGCTCTTAACTCGAGAACATTTATGTGGAGACAAGACTCCTGGCTTGACCATTTTCCCTGGAAACTTCTTCCTTGTGTGACTGCACCCCAGCCCCGGAGACTTTCATCTGTGGTCAGCAGGACCCAGTCCTGGATTCCGAATCAGCATCCCTCTAGAAGGTGAGAACCTTGCAGCCACCACAGGAGAGAAATTCTGGTCCTGGAAGATAGACTTATCTTTCGGTGCATGTGCAGGTGAGACCCGGACCATTTGTTCAGCAGATCCCACTGAAACACCAGGCATGAAACCTGCCAAATGGAATGGCCTTGTAAGCCGCAACCATCTTCCCTAGCACTCGAGTGCATTGATGAATCGACACTCTTGTCGGTCTCAGAAGCTCCTTGACCATGGTCTGGATTTCCAGAGCTTTGTCCGCCGGAAGAAACACCCTCCGTAGTTCCGTGTCTAGAATCATGCCCAAGAAGGGCAGCCGAGTCGTCGGAATCAAGTGAGACTTTGGCAAATTTAGAATCCAACCATGATGTTGCAGAACCGACAGGGAGAGTTCCACATTTCTTAACAACTGTTCCTTTGATCTCGCCTTTATCAGGAGATCGTCCAAGTATGGAATAATTGTGACCCCTTGCATGCGTAGGAGTACCATCATTTCCGCCATTACCTTGGTGAAAACCCTCGGGGCCGTGGAAAGCCCAAATGGCAACATCTGAAATTGGTAATGACAGTCCTGCACCACAAATCTTAGGAAGGCCTGATGAGGAGGATATATCGGGACGTGTAAGTAGGCATCCTTTAGGTCGACTGACGTCATAAAATCCCCCCCTTCTAGGCTGGAGATCACAGCTCGAAGAGATTCCATCTTGAACTTGAAAGTTTTCAAGTATGGATTGAGGGATTTTAGGTTCAGAATTGGTCTGACCAAGCCGTCCGGCTTCGGCACGACAAAGAGGCTCAAATAGAACCCTTCCCCCCGTTGGGACGGGGGAACCGGTACAATGACCCTCTGTTGACACAGCTTTTGTATCGCAGCATTTACCACTTCCCTTTCTGGAAGAGAAACTGGCAAGGCCGACTTGAAAAAGCGGCAGGGGAGCATCTCCTGAAACTCCAGTTTGTACCCTTGGGACACTATGTCTAAGACCCAAGGATCCAGGGCCGATTGAACACAGACCTGACTGAAGAATCGGAGACGGACCCCCACTGGCACGGACTCCCACAGGAAGCCCAAGCGTCATGTTGTGGACTTGGTAGAGGCGGGGGAGGACTTTTGGTCCTGGGTGCCAGACACGGCAGGTGACCTCTTTCCCCTTCCTCTACCCTTTGAAGCGAGGAAGGACGAGCCCTTTCCTTTTTTGTATTTATTAGGCCGAAAGGACTGCATCTGATAATGAGGCACCTTTTTCTGTTGTATGGGAACATAAAGAAGAAAAGATGACTTACCCGCAGTAGCGGTAGACACCAGATCAGCAAGGCCCTCACCAAACAAGACACTACCTTTAAAAGGGAGAGCTTCCATAGCTTTCTTGGAGTCGGCATCAGCATTCCATTAATGAATCCACAGCGCCCTCCTGGCCAAGACCGCCATGGCAATGGCTCTTGATCCCAAGAGGCCAATATCCCTTGACGCATCCTTTAGGTAATCTGCAGCATCCTTGATATAACCAAGAGTTAAAAGAATGTTATCCTTATCAAGGGTATCCATATCAGAAGCTAAATTATCAGCCCACTTAGCAATCGCACTACTCACCCACGCCGACGCCACAGCAGGCCTGAGTAGAGCACCAGTAGTAACGAAAATGGCCTTCAATGTCGTCTCCTGCTTGCGATCTGCCGGATCCTTGAGGGCAGCCGTGTCAGGAGATGGAAATACCACCTTTTTGAACAATCGTGACAGAGCCTTGTCCACATTGGGACTGGGAGACGACTGCCATTTCTCCCTGTCGTCAGAGGGGAAAGGATATGCCATAAAAATTTTCTTGGGAATCTGCCACCTTTTGTCAGGCGACTCCCAAGCCTTTTCACAAAGAGCGTTCAGTTCATGAGAGGGGGGAAACGTCACCTCAGGCTTTTTTCCCTTATACAAACAAACCCTCTTATCTGGAACAGGGGGCTCTTCAGAAATATGCAAAACATCTTTATTAGCCACAATCATGTACTGAATACTCTTAACTACTTTTGGATGTAAAGTAGCCTCATTGAAGTCGACACTGGAATCAGAGTCTGTGTTGGTATCTGTATCTGCCATCTGGGTAAATGAACGTTTTTGTGACCCTGAGGGGGTCTGTACCTGAGACAAAGCGTCCTCCATGGATTTTCTCCATGTTTGTGTCTGAGAGTCAGATTTATCTAGCCTCTTAGACAATAAAGCCACATTTGCATTCAATGTACTCAACATATTGACCCAATCAGAAGTCGGCTGTGCCGACAGAGTCATTCCCAAATCCTTCTCCGCGCCCCCCATAACTTCCTCCGGGGAGGAACACTCAGCCTCAGACATGTCGACACGCAGTACCGACACACCACATTCACACTGGCCAAAGGGGACAGACCCACAGGGAAGCCTGTAGAGAGAACACAGAGGGAGTATGCCAGCTCACACCTTAGCGCCCATATACTACTAAACAAATAATATATGTTGGATGCGCTGTAAAATATAAACATATAAAGCACCAAATTGCCTGTGCCCCCCCTCCCCCGTTTTGCTCCCTTGTTACTTGTAAGGAGCTTGGAGGTCCGGACCAGCGTCTCTGCAGCGGCTGTGGAGAGATAAAATGGCGCTGGTGAGCTGTGCGGCTAAGCCCCGCCCCTTACCGGCGCGCTGTAGTCCCGCTAAAATTTGAATGTATTTTTACTGGAGGGGTATATATGCATCTTGCCAGTGAGAAAAAAACAGACCCTCAGTAACTGCTGCACAGGGCGCTCCCCCCCCCAGCGCCCTGCACCCTGTGAGTGCCGTTGGTGTGTGTGTGGGAGCATGGAGCGCAGCGCGACCGCTGCGCTGTACCTCCATTACTGAAGTCTTCTGCCATCACTGAAGTCTTCTGTTCTTCTAATACTCACCCGGCTTCTTTCTTCTGGCTTCTGTGAGGGGGGTGACGGCGCGGCTCCGGGAACAAGCAGCTAGGCGCACCAAGTGATCGAACCCTCTGGAGCTAATGGTGTCCAGTAGCCTAAGAAGCAGGGCCCTTAACTAAGAAGAAGTAGATCTGACTTCTCTCCCCTCAGTCCCATGATGCAGGGAGCCTGTAGCCAGCAGGTCTCTCTGAAAATAAAAAAGCCTAACATAAAGTCTTTCCAGAGAAACTCAGTAGAGCTCCCCTAGTGTGTGTGTCCAGTCACTCCTGGGCACAGAATCTAACTGAGGTCTGGAGGAGGGGCATAGAGGGAGGAGCCAGTTCACACCCAGTCAAAGTCTTTTAGTGTGCCCATGTCTCCTGCGGATCCAGTGTATACCCCATGGTCCTTTTGGAGTCCCCAGCATCCTCTAGGACGTAAGAGAAAGGATTTTGGGATGGTGCATTTGTAATAGTTGAACAATATAGCCATATTAATTATTATATGCTAGACTTACATTTTATTGCTATTGCACTGTGTATATGCCTCTATTGTTATTGATGTTAGTCAAGACGACAATTCAATAACCTACATTGGAGCAATTGGAGATAAATGAAACTGTGTTTTGTGCATGTATGCTGTTGTTGCTAAGATGGGGAATTGGGGTCCTTGCCTCTCCATCATGTAGTAAAAAGAAGCTCACAACTATCCCTCACTCCAACTGTAACGCACCAATTTGTGATTGATCCATCTCAGGTAGGAAATTACCGATTTGGATTGCGGGGTGTTACAGTGCTTTCTCTGGAATGTTGCTTTTTCTCACTTCAACTTCAGTTCCTTAAAACTTCAGTTTACATTCTTGATTCATCTACTTTGTTCCGTTGTCTTCATCTCTAGTAAAGTCAATGCCTATTATTCCTTTTGGCACACAAAATAAGAATCAATCTTACTTTATTGAAATGAGAAGCGTCTACAATTTGTGAAGACAATTCTTGCTTGATGCAGAAACTAATATGTACTCAACATGAAAACATAAATACCCAATGGTTGATATTATGTATTTCTTGATATGATTTCACTTATACACACATACTGTATATTTATAAAGTTTCATACGGAGTGGAACGGCACTCCAAGCAGGAAAACGTGCAAAAACTAAAGTAGTTCATTTGCACATAAAAAGCAATGTTTTGGATCTGTATTAGACCCTTTATCAATCTGTGTGACTGAAGAAAGTTCCAATAGAGAACTGAAATGTTGGATTCTGCCTACCGCTTATAAAATAAATTTTCCTATAAATTATGAACATATGCAGTTCTTAAATGAAACTTTTATACTATGAGAATTTCTTCATTTGTAAAACAGTAAGTGAAAAAGTTGGCAACTTCTTTAATTGTGAGTATGTACAATATCAAGATGATCAACCCCATGACATTAATTGTTTGCAACGGCTACATAACATGCTCTGGGCTCAATATAATTAGCTGTAAAGGGGGCGAGTTGCCATTGCAATGATGTAGAAATGCCGGCAACAGCACCGCAACTGGCCCCCCTTGCATCCCAATCTCATCCTGGACTCACAAGAAAGCGGCTGTGCAATTCAGTGTCATTAAAATTTAAAAGCAACAGGATGCATTTGTAGGAGATAGATGCCTCCAGCATTTGCGAGATCAAAGTGATCCTCAGATGCAACCTCGGATCACCAGCATGACTATCAGTTGCAATTCCCAATGGTTTTAGACAATGGCCAGCCTGCATAAGCTGAAGCTTACTCATGCTGGCCGTCGAATCTGGACACTCAGGACCAGGAGTTCTGCATCTAATGACGCAAACCCTGGACCAATCACACCTTCAACCCGGGGATGACATGCTCCCATTTTAAAGAACGGTCCAGGTTGCGGCCCACACTCGGCTCCCCAAACGCCACAGCATGTCAATCATTCTGTGGCTGACAGGGTCTGCGAACAACATTGCAAGATCTGTTCTGCAAATGCTCTTGTGTCTGCGCAGACCGGTAAACATATTTGTACTCAAACATCAGTTTGCGTACAAATATGAATCAGGCCTAACATACTTCTAGTGGTCATTCCACAGCACTGCTCACAGAATTCCACAAACAGGTTCTTTACTCCTATAACTTAAAGTGATATCTCACACACTGCTGTCATCCTGTAACTTTATACTTTATACCATTTTATCTGATCCCCTGCACAAAAAAATCTACTACACTTGCTTTAACCTTAAGTTAGAAATGTAACATTTCCTTGTTTGAATGAGAATACCAACTGCTTTTAAACACACAATAATATTCCCATTCTCAGGAAACCCTTGTCTGAGTAATCTTTGCTTTTTAACTACCAGTTCATTTTATATGATCATTAAAAAAAGTCTCACTCCTCCCTCTGTCATCTCAAAGTACTTAAAAAGTATGTTAGTTTTCATCTTTTCTGTAATAATTAGATATTTTACAATCTGATATTCCGCTCATTATACCACAGAAAAAGCCCTCATTAAAGTAACCATTGTCATACACTCTGCTACATCCAAAGAACACAAGTCCATATCTAATTTAACCAAAGTCTTTTACACAGACATTTCTTCTCTGTTACCCCGAATTTGTTATTTTTTTTGCAGAAAATCCAAGATTCTAAAACTAGTAGAATTGCTAGGGATCTACAGTTGGTATTCCTGGCATAATATAGGACCTGCACTTTAGGGCCACAACATCCTGTATGCTCCATGATGGAACCCAGAGGCAGGAACTCTGATCAAGAGGCAACGCTGGTGTAATTTGCAGAAAGACTTGTGGAAATGGGATATTGACCCACCAGGGGTTAAAATTTGTGGGTAGCAGAATGATTTATCATCTCCACCTCAACAAAGGCCATCTGGGCAAACTGGAAGCTACAGCCCTGTTCCAAACTACACTATGTAGACAAAAGTGATTGGACACTGAGAGCAAATAGAACAACAATATTTTATTGATGTCAGTACTTTGTAGGTCCACCACATGCAGTGATTACTGCAGACTCTCTTCTTGGAATACTGTCCACAAGTTCCTGGACAACAGAAGGTGGTATGTTTTGCCATTCCGCCTTAAGTACAGTGACTAACTGTGATACTGATGAAGAAGGTCAAAGAAGGCCGAGATGGCCTGGAACAGTGGTATCAAACCCGCGGCCCTCCAGCTGTTGTAAAACTACACATCCCAGCATGCCTTGCCATAGATTTTGTATTAGGAACTGCTGAAACTGTGGCAGGGCATGCTGGGATGTGTAGTTCCACAACAGCTGGAGGGCCACGAGTTTGACACCCCTGGTCTAGAATGCACACATCACTCCAATTCATCCCAGAGGTTCTCAGTGGGGTTAAGATCTGGACTCTGAGCTGGCCAGTCCATCCGGGTTACTGAATTTTCTGTATACCATTCCAGCATTACCCTGAAAATGACAGGTGGCATTGTCGTCCTGATAAAAACATTTGTCATTTCCATAGACCTGCCAAAATGTTGGGAGTAGAGTTATCGAGAATATCTCTATACTTCTCAAAGTAAATGTGACCATGCAATACAACTAGTGGAACCATGCCAAACCAGCTGAAACAGCCCCACAGCATAACTCCACCACCTCCATGCTTTACTATAGCTACTGTACACTTTGGCATCAAACGTCCTCTTGGCAATCGCCAAACCCAGACACGTCCATCTGATATGAAAAGTGTGACTCATGATTTAACACTCCATAACACTTGTTGCCATTGTTCCACTGTCCAGTTTTTGCATTCTTTACCCCATAATGAGCACTGAGCTACATTCATTTTAGTGATTAGAGGTTTATGAGCAGCTGCTCACCCATAATATCCAAGTGCATGTGCCTCCCTGTGAAGTTTTCTTCTCGAGTGGCCATTTGGAACTTGTGTGCAATGGTATGCATGGGATGAACCATGTTCTTTCACAGCTCCCTGGTCAGCACTCTCCAAACCCAGGATTGTAGTTTTGGGGGTCTTCCAGGGTGAGGTGCATTAGTGCAATGTCCTTTCTTCTTCCACGCATTAATGACAAAAGACACAGTAGATTTAGGAAGCTTCCTAACATCAACAATGTTTCTCATTCTCACACCTCCGATTGAGCAGCTTACGATGATCATTTTTTTCAAACTCGGATAGCTCCCTTTAGCAAGCCATTTCATTAGCAAATCAATGCCCCTCTACACATTTAATAGATTCATGAACATGTGTTTGCTGCAAGAGCACACCATTTCACTTGTGTGGGCGTGTCCAATCACTTTTGTCTACATAGTGTATCTTGAACCACCTCCAGATCTACCTACTTTACTCATCCACTTTGTATGCATACTGAATACAAGAAGAAACACATGCAGATGCATGCTAACTTCTGGAAGTTCTACCTAACTTAACCCACTTAAGCCAATTTTAATACCATTACATTATTTTGTTACAATTCCATATTTGTAAAGTGTTATTTCTTAAGAATGACCAATTTTTAAGATCATATCTGTTCCACATGAGGACACTGCCCTCGGCATACAATTTGTTGAGTATGACTCTAGTCCAGGCCTGGCCAACATGTGGCTCTCCAGCTGTTGTGAAACTACATATCCCAGCATGCCTTGCCACAGTTTTGCTATGAGAATGCTCAAACTGTTTCAAGCCAGCTGGAGAGCCACAGGTTGACCAGGTTGACCAGGCTCTAGTCCATCATTAGAACATATGCATATGGCAAATTTAATTCCTGTTCCACACCTTTATTGTTGGGTTGGATTGAACAGTTGATGTAGTGTTCTTTATAGGCTCCAACTCACCGATTGCAGCAGATATGGCAGTTATATCACATTAGTCCCTATTATTTTGTTTATTTCCCATATTGGTGAATTATGCAGGTATGTGCACAGTTAACAGTGACTAATGGTAACAGAGTACTTTGTGGTTCTGAGTTTTGCTCAATCCCAGCAGTGCCTCCAAATGTAACCATAGCTCACCTTAAATGACAATTGGTTATGTGTAGAACAGATGATCTCTTATTTATTTCACTCCTTTAATCATGGTCTCCACCCAGGTCTATTGATATTTCACCAGGCACTGGCTTGTGAAAATCACTGGGTACAAGGGTATCTCCACTAATACTAGGTCTCGGTTACTCTCCCTAAAAAATATTTGGTAAAAATGGATGAAGGAAACAAAAACCAAAAGAATAATTAATATTTCAAGAACTTTTAGAATTCAAGGGGTCTCTTTAGCAAAAATGTAGGTTAAATTGGACATTACAGATAAAATATTCACAAAATCCCTGCATACAATAATCTAATACCCCTAGTAACCATCTGCAATAAGTGCCTACCATGATAATGAGCCTGCAGAACCAACTTGCAGAGTGCGTCACCTATAAGGAAACTAATCTTCACCTATAATTATCTTGGGCTCTGAAACAGAACTACAAGCTCGTGATGAGATAGAAGCAGCTTTTTCCTGAACAGCTACCCTCTGAGAGAGTTCCTGAACAATGAACTTGGTTAGTCAAATCTTGAGCCAACTTGAGATCTAAATTGCTGAGGGTCCATAGTGCCAAATTCATTAAATGTGGGGGTAGGTAGCGATTTTTAGGAGCGTCTATAGTGATACTGAGCCTGCAGAACCAACTTGCCGAGTACTTCACCTACAACAACCCTCTTTTCTGGAACTACAATCATTCTCTGGTACTCAGCTATAACAACCCACTTTTTCTGCCACCAGGACTTTAACTCTAAATAGAGCAGGTTCAAGATCAGAGACACATATTTAAAAGGAACATGACACTTCAGAAAAACTGAATGGCATAAGGAATTAAAATCACCAGCTAAATGTACTATTAACTCAATGATACTAAGAAATAAATGCACCAGCCAATCATGCCAAATAAATAGGAATAACTAGATAATTCTAAAGCTATATATAGAAAACAGCTAAATGGATCTTCAGAATAGCACTGGTACTTTATGCTGAAGAATATGCTAGCAGGTTTTCTAAACAGCACATATAGTTCCAATGCAAAGATATGCTGGCCAAATCTTACAAATAGCACAGGTAGTTTGTATAGTAAAGAAAGCTGACAAGTAACAAGTTTACTGAATAGAACCGATTAGTTGCACTGAGGACACATGCTGGCAGATCTTCCAGTTAACATACAGATGTGTCCTCATACATCTTTTCTCAATTCTACACGCAGCGGGAGATGCCTGGCATGAGTGAGCTGACATGTCCTGAGCAACTCTGTTAGGGTTGGGCGTATTTTTTTTGGTTGAAAATGCATATTATTTGCATCACTATGTAAATAAGACACACAAGCACATTCTGTTGATAAAAATGATATGCGGCATGCATATATTTTGTGTGTGACCGTGCCTGTATCTGCATACAAATTGCTACATTACAGTTTTATAGGAAATCACTGTAGCATAGCATGTCATATGCAGATACAGCCATGGTCAAACACAGAATATACAGTAGTCATGCTGCATATCATTTAAACGAGAAAAAGCTTATTTGCCCTATTCATTTGAATAAGACGCATTTTAACAGAGAAAGTTGCACAAAATAGATGCTCAGCGCTACCAAGTCACACCATGGCATGGCATAACTAGAAGAGCTGTTTAATGTGCAAGGCGACTAGATGTAAGTGGACACCTCTGTAGGTAAAAGAGCTCCCGTGAGCAGCACAAAGCAGGTATTCAAGTAATCACCAGGACTAGCAGAATCAGAATGATTACAACCCACAAAGGATTGTCAAAAGGAAATCCCTAAAAGGCTAAACAGACAATCATCACAAGTCCACAAACCAAGTAAGGCTCTGAACTGAACTGCCACAATCAAGAGTCAGAATACAGCCCAGCAGTGCAGGGCTCATGTTATGCTTATGCTGTATGTACTGTAATATATGTGCTGACTGGTTATCCTGGGGATCAGCAGCACTGTGTATATTAAACCACCATTGGACACCATAGACTCAGCATTCAGTTTCACTTTCCTTCTAAGTCCGATCCCAGACTCCCATTGGCTAATTTCACAGGAGTCTGGGAGTGGGCTTAGAATGAAAGTAAAGCCTAATGCTGAGTCCAGGGTGCCACATGGCATCAGCGACAAACACAGCACTGCCGATCCCGGGATAACCAGTCAGCACATATATTACATACAGCACAACATGTATATTTGTATGTGCTACGTGCTCCTGCACTGTGGTAAATGCTGCAGCCTGCCACTGTATATGTGTGTGTATTTCAATTAGATTGTAATCTCCATACCCAAAATACTTCCTTAGTAATGTTTTAGTACTTTAACAAAAACATATAACCTATGCCACTTAATATCCCCACTCATAACAATCACACTGAATACCCTTTCTCTCTAAAATATAACTATAAATGTATCTAACAATGGTACCTGTAAATAATGGACTATTTCCAAATAATGCTGAGATAGCCTTCCATTGATTGTCCTGGTATAGCCAAAGTAACTCCTGCTGTAAACCCATATTTTTTTAACGTTAGGTTATAAATTCCACTGCTCAACTGCGTTTAACCTTATTGTCTGCCTGATGAGGATGAGATGTAGTCTTTATACACAGTAGATAATGCTAGATATGAATCAGTTCGATCCCTTAAAAAAGCTTTCTACTATCAGAGTACAAGTAATCACATACTATAGTATTTGTAGTCTCCACTGGTCAATAACATTGCTTTCTATGAATGGATAAAGTTAGGTAGTCTAACTGGCCCTCTCCATCAAGGTACTGTGACTGAAAATAACTATTTCACTGAGGTTAGAATTCTAACTGTTGCCCCTTTGAGGGGATCACTATGGTATGTCAGTACAGGTATATACTTTTTAAATCAAGGTTTTTAGGGAATTAACATACAGTTTGCTCCGAGTCTCTGAAGTTTGTGAATTTGATGATCCTGTTTCTTATTCCTATCCTAGGTGTAATGTTATTTAGTAGAGAGGTTGGTGTTGATATTCATTAAGTGTTTATTCTGTTGCCACTATTCTGCTGAGCCTGGGGAGTATAAACTGTAATGTACAGGCATTATACAGACTTTTCATCACACCTGACCATTCAGCAATAGGTCCCTGAAGGTCCACCTCTAGGATGCCTCGATTTCAACTCCATCAGCAAATACTTGGAAACTTCCCAAGACTCCCTCCTCCTCATCAGTTGTTGATGTCTCTCACAGCCTCTCACACAGCTGGAGCCCCTCAGATCAGCTTCCTCATATCTGTCCTTATGTAACTGTCCCAACTGCCACAACTACCAGCAGCCTCTGCCTTTTCTATTATCTCCTCTCAATCTCATCTCCTCTCCCACTTTCAGCTCGTGCCAAGCACAAAATTGAGCCACAAACCAGGACAGTCACTTGTATTTTATAGCACACGCTAAGCCTCATGCAAGGCATAGATTTAGCATAAGCATATCTATATTACCCAAATATAAAGTGGCTGCTGGGGAAGAGCGTAGAAGGAGGCAGCCCAGATGTTAATGATTGCTAAGGACAGCAAACCATGAGTGCCACAAAAGTTGTCTTCTTGAACACCACAAAAGGCTCTGCTAGCCAACCCATAGCACATCATGCCTGATGCACTTTGCTGTCATTTCTATATGGGCCATTTGTACGCATAGCAAAGAGAACCTTTCTGGTACACTACTGGAGCATAGCTTCGGGGATTCATATGGCACTACTGTTGGCTGATAAAGCCAAGCTCGCAGCCAACTTTCTAAGTCAACCCAAAGGTGTTAGATGAAGTTGAGATCAGGGCTCTGTTGTCAGACATCATTGTACTTTAGCAAATACTTTCTAGGTCAGACTCTTCTGTCTCCTGGGGCTTATGTTATCTCACTGTTCTTGTCTACCTCCCTGACCGGCATCAGCACAGTGTCCTCAAAGGGTCTGCATATGGCTCTTCTTGACTCTTCTACCTGCAGTCAGGTAATCGCTGACATCACAGTGCAGCAATTTTGAATCTTGTGCCTATAAAAACTCGTCCTCTTCAAAGAGATGGTTGGTTGCTAGAGAATTAAGCTTTACTGCTAGTCTCCAGTGTTCCTGCTTGTGCTGGATACATGTGTATGAACTGGATTGTCTCTAACCTGCTCCTATTTCCCTTGGTGCCAATCCAGCATTCCTGTGTATGATTTTGCCTTTGAACCACTACTCTGCTTTGAACTACTACTGTTGTTTCAGCTCTGTGCACCGAATCCTATCAGACCACTATCCAGCCTGCCACACCAGGAACCAACTCAGGGGGCCGTGCTATGCATGCTAATTGCAGTTCAGTCCAAACTACTGTGTGGTGGTCCCATATAATTGATTGCGAAAATCTTACCTGGAAGAATAAATCTTATATTCAATTGAAATTGTGACCCGTGTGCAGGCCAGTGAAGGTCTTCCTTTTATTTTAAAAAACATGGCTTTGGTGCGAATTTCTACTTGTCCATTAAGGCTGCTATCTTGCTCTCATATGCAAATCGCAGCACACAGTTTGACCACAGATAATTGTATTTTACATATCACTTTGGCTGTTTTGCATTTTGTAGATGAGAATGTCTAAACTATATTTAATGGAAAGTTAAAATAATATTCTGAATTTTCAACGCTCTTAAAGTGTAATTATGTTGTTCAGTATTTGGGTTTCATTGTATGAATCTACATTTGAACATTGGTTTGACATAAAAAATAATTGCATGACAAAGTTTGGAAATAATTGGTTTAACTGTATTTGATTAGATTGAGTGTTTCACTGTTGTGGCTGTCAGATAATGCATACAGCTGATAGACTTGTCACATGAACTAGCCATTACCTCAATCACAATGCCCACGCTGAACCTCGGTACTTCGGCTTGGTGCCTGTAAATGGGTTTATCAAAGAATTAACTGCTCTGACCATTATATTTAGCATAAGCAAATACTGCTTGATTCAGAGCTCCAAGCAATCACCTGGAAAGCACAGAAAGTAAAAAAGGGGTCTATTTACTAAGCCTTGGAGAGAGATAAAGTAGAGAAAAACTACCAACTTCTGCCATTTTTCAGACACTGTCTCTGAACATGGCAGTTAGGAGCTGATTGGCTGGGACTTTATTTCTCCTTAAGGCTTAGTATATAATGTAATATTAATAATATCAGGAAGTCCTACTACTAAGATTTACTATATGTGCCATTTCAGATTATTGCACAGCTGAGTGAATACGTGGTATCTGGATGATAGGCTGACAGTTAAAAGGTCAATAAGCAATAGGTCGACAACAAACAGTCGATATGACAATGGTCACTACATGAAAAGGTCGGCATGAGTTTTTCTTTTTTAGCATTTTTTCATACTTTACCATCCACATGGACTATGATTGTCAATAATAACCTGTGCGGTGCACAGCGAGGCACCTCCCGAAGCATGATGAGAGAACACAGGGCGTAATTCAGGCTGGCAGTCTGAAACCCTTTGGGGAGTGCGCTCGTGCAGTGGGCGCACTGCGCATGCGCACCACAGGAGGCCCAGTGAGATGCTAAAAGCATCTCAGGGCTGCGATCGCTTCTGCCTGATTGACAGGCAGAGGCGGTCGCAGGATGGGATAGGGCGTGCCAACGGCGTTAGAATGCCATTGATGGGGCACAGTCTGGACAATGCAGGCGTGTCTGGACTGTTGCAGGGGTGGGCCATGGTGGCTGCGTGATGTCACACGCAGCCGCTGCGACCCAGGACATGGCGAGTAGCCACCTGCCAGCGCAGCTAGGCTGCGCACGCAGGGGGCTACTCGGCGGGTGCAAAAGCATCGCCGCTGTGCAATGTTTTCGCACCTGTGCGGGTGGGGCAGGGCCTGACATGCAGGTCAGACTAGCCCTGTGTTGGGCGTCCCCCCGCATGTCTAAGTAATAGATCGTAGATGTGATAAATTTAGAACATCTACGATTAGATCTGAATTACCCCCACAGTGCACTAATTGGGGTTCCACATGCTGTAAGGGAAATTTTGACACCAAAAACTCATGTCGACCATTTCATATATTGACCATATCAGCCTTCTGCATGTCGACCATTTGGTGTTAACATAGACATTCTCGAGCTCCTGTCAAACTTGATCCAAGTCCTTGTAATGTTTTCTTCTGCCACTCAACAGCTACAGTATATAATTCTCTACTCGGCTCCAGCAGACTTGCTTCTACATTCAAACATTCCCCAAATGACAACCTCATCATAAAACATATCTATGTTTCCATAAGCTAAACATTCCTACAGATAAAGTATACTTGCCAACTGTACTGATATGGATCCTGCCCTCTTCTCCAGACAAATGAGCTAGACAGTGCTGTGATGGTTCATGCCATCATGCATCAGCACTATGTTGCAAGGCATGACAGCAATGACACAACTCACAGTTCCATGGGCCTAATTCAGACCTCGTCGCACAGCAGCCGATCAGGTCTGAACTGCGCATGCACCGGCGCCGATGCCTGTCTCAGCCCTGCGATTGCCTTTGCCTGATTGACAGGCAGAAGCGGTCGCTAGGCAGGAGGGGGCAGGCCGGCGGCATTTGGACTGGACCATTGGGGGGGGGGGGCGGGCCACGGCAGCTGCGTGATGTCACATGCAGCCACCGCGGCCCTCACAGCAACGAGTAGCTCCTGCCAGCGCACAGAAGCTGTGCTGGCAGGGAGCTACTCCTAATTATTATTATCCTTTATTTATATGGCGCAACAAGGGTTCTGCAGCGCCCAATTACAGAGTACACATGCACATATCAAAACAGGAAAACAGTGACTCACAGTTGAAGACAATATTGGATAAGTACAGGGTAACTAAGCATAACTACATCAGTAAACAACACTGAGATAAGTATCAAGGTGGCCGAGAACTGTACGATTTGGGCAGTTGAGGATTATTAAAGTAAGAAAAGGATAATCACATGAGGGAGGAGGGCCCTACTCGTGAGAGCTTACATTCTAAAGGGGAGGGGCAGACAGACAGAGGTGACACAGATGGGGTAGACCGAGTGTGGGACAGAGGGTTAGGATGAGATTTGTCTGGGTTTGGTAAAGAAGTGGATCTTGAGTGACTGTTTGAAGTTCTGTAGAGAGGTGTAGAGTCTGAGGGGGAGAGGTAGAGAATTCCAGAGAGAGGGAGCAGCACGTGAAAAATCCTGGAGGTAGCAGTGGGAGGAAGAAATTAGAAGACAGGAGAGCCGGCGTGCATTAGCAGAGCGAAGAGGACAATGGGAGAGTAAAGGGAGATAAGGTCAGAGATGTAAATGGGAGAGGAGTGAGTGAGTGTTTTGTCAGTGAGTGTGAGAAGTTTGAATTGGTTTCTGAAAAGGAAGGGAAGCCAGTGAAGGGCTTGTAGGAGAGGGGAGGTGGACATAGTGTGTTTGGTGAGGAAGATGAGCCGGGCTACAGCAATGAGGATAGATTGGAGTGGAGAGAGGTATTTGTAAGGGAGGCCAGTTAGGAGGAGATTACAGTAATACAGTCTGGAAATAATCAGTGAGTGGATAATGGTCTTGGTGGCATCCTAGGTGAGAAAGGGTCTGATACTGGAAATGTTTTTGAGATGAAAATGACAAGTTTTTGAGAAGTGTTGAATGTGTGGCTTGAAGGAGAGGTTAGAGTCAAGGATTACGCCAAGACAGCGTACTTGGGGGCTAGAGGAGTCAGTCATGACATCAATGGATAATGAGATTGTGGGAGGTGAGGTTGTGCGGGAGGGTGGGAAGATGATCAACACAGTCTTGGACATGTTGAGTTTAAGAAAGCGCTGGGACATCCAGGAAGAGATAACAGAGACAGTTGGAGGTACAAGTGAGGAGAGCCAGGGAGAGATCAGGGGACGAAAGGTAGATTTGAGTGTCATTAGCATAGAGGTGATATTGGAAGTTAAAGTACAAAATCATTGCTGCTGTGCAATGCTATTGCACTTGTGCGGGGGGGGGGGGGGGGGGTCGGGCCTGACATGCAGGGCAGTCTAGCCCTGTGCTGGGCGTCTCCCCACATGTCTGTGTGACTGATTGTAGATGTGCTAAAATTAGCACATCTACGATCAGGTCTGAATTAGGCCCCAAGTCGCCACATTATCCACCTGGACGTCTCCATCTCAGGTGGCACCATGAGAAGATGTGTATGTACAGAGGTTTGGTATGAAATCCCAACAGTCGGGATGATGGTGGTCAGGAGACCAAAGCCAGAATCCCAACATTACTGCGCTCGCCACACTTTGGGCCCGGTGGCAAGCTTAGTTTAGCTCGCCACACTATTATATTCCCCCTCGGGTGTTGGCGTGGACCACCACCTGAGTGGGAATACCAGGCTGTGGTCGGGATTCTGACTGCCGGCATTTCCCCTGCTGTCAGGATTTTGGTTTTCAGTATTTCGACCACTGGGATCCCGTCATTTGGGAAATTAACTGCGTCCTATGTACAGATGTGTCCACATACAACTATCTATAAATCACACCGAATCAAAAACAGGTAACTTTCCATTCTTTCCCACCCCAAAATAGCCAACGAAAAACTACCCACATTTACATACATCAAAAGATAGACATTGTTTCCCCCAGCACCCTGAATGATAACAGTAACCAGATATAAATCCCACATAATATTAGAATTCAGAGATCTTGGTTACACATATTTGCGCATGTGTGAATACGCCCCAAAGCAGCATCAAGGTGTCTCTGTATATTTGGGGTCCCTAGTGCTATATCTAGGTGCAGGGTGTGGCACCCCAAAACATCAGTATAAGCCAGAAAGCCCAGGGCAGCATACCAGTGAAAACACTATAGTGTTAATAAATTAGTATTTAGGAAGCCAAAGCTATAGAGAAGGTGATACAAAAATGAAATGTAATTAAAATAGAGAAATAGTGTTAAAAAATTAATAAGTGAAGTGTTAATAGAATGTAAAGGTATGCTACACTAAAGCCATCCAGCTCAGCCAGTCCAAAGGCACCACACCCCACACCTCCATTACCCCAATCTGGGTCTATGATTAACCAGCAGGGAGCCACATGATAATGGCTCTTTACTACAATATGTCTAAGCTAAGAGCTACCTACCTTGGAGCAACCCCGTAATGCTCCATGTGGCATGTCAGGGCCTACACCTCCTCCTAATGCAGGAACCTCTCTGCCTCTCACAACAGACATATATAATGGTAGATGCTCACTCAGCTTAATGATATCATTCAGGTGCTCGAAAGGGAGGGGTATTTCTAGCAAGAAAAATAGACATTGTTTCCCCCAGCACCCTGAATGATAACAGTAACCAGATATAAATCCCACATAATATTAGAATTCAGAGATCTTGGTTACACACATTTGCTCAAATGTGTGAATAAGCCCCAAAGCCGCATCAAGGCGTCTCTGTATATTTCATTGGTCCCTATCGCTATATCTAGGTGCAGGGTGTGGCACCTCAAAACACCAGCATAAGCCAGAAAGCCCAGGGCAGCATACCAGTGAAGAAACCATAGTGTAAATAAATTAGTATTTAGGAAGCCGAAGCTATAGAGAAGGCGATACAAAAATAAAATGTAATTAAAATAGAGAAATAGTGTTAAAAAATTAGTAAGTGAAAAGTGTTAATAGAATGTAAAGGTATGCCACACTAAAGCCATCCAGCTCAGCCAGTCCAGAGGCACCACACCCCACACCTCCATTACCCCAATCTGGGTCTATGATTAACCAGCAAGGAGCCACATGATAATGGCTCCTTACTACAATATGTCTAAGCTAAGAGCTACCTACCTTGGAGCAACCCCATAATGCTCCATGTGGCATGTTAGGGCCTGCACCTCCTCCTAATGTAGGAACCTCTCTGCCTCTCACAACAGACATATATAATGGTAGATGCTCAATCAGCTTAATGATATCATTCAGGTGCTCGAAAGGGAGGGGTATTTCTAAGCAAGAAAAAAAGAGAGACATTGTTTTCCCCAGCACCCTGAATGATAACAGTAACCAGATATAAATCCCACATAATATTAGAATTCAGAGATCTTGATTACATCAAAAGATGACAGCAGTAAGGTGTCTGAGTGTTAGAAGGTGAGGTTAGCTGATCAATGCTACAGGTGTAAAGGATGTGTGAAAAATGCTATATAAATAAAAAACAAATAGGGTGATATAGGTGTTAGAAATAAATGTAAGGTAGTGTTACCCCCAAAGTGGCTCAGCCAGAGCAATCCAAGGAGCCCCATACCCAAAAAAAACTTCACCCCTTAACTGACTATGCCAAGAACCTATGGATGGTTATGATTGATAATTAAATTTATTATAATTCTAATGATTGTATGGTGCACCTGTGCTCTTGTTCCTACATTGTAGTACTAAGTCCCAGCAAGGTAGCACATCTCATTATAAGATACTAGGGTGTGCAGTCCAGGCCCCCTCCCCCCAACATATTCTATATTATGTGTGTATACACACCTGAAGGCTTGGGATGCCTTCATTCTGGATTAGCATCCCACCCGCTGCCTCTGAGGCTTTTAAACAGGGAATTAGCACATGTTGACTGCACAAAAGCTACAGGTAAGATTCTTTCAATTATATAGAAAGTCAGAAGAGGGGTGAACTTTTGGGGTGTGGGGCACCATGGATTGCTCTGGTTGGGCCACTTTGGGGCATCACCAACTTACATTTATTTCTAACATCTATATCACCCTGTTTGTTTTTTTATTTAAGTAGTATTTTTCACACATCTTTTACACTTGTAACACTGTTCAGCTAACCTCACCTTCTAACACTCTGATACCTTACTGCTGTCCTCTTTCTAATACTCAGCACCTACTTTCACTTGCCTAACACTGATTTCTCACTGTTATCCTTTATTTGTGTGATGCCCTGAAGTGGTTTGGCTGGGGTGGTTTGGGGGTGCCCTGAACCCCAGAGGCAAACCCCTATAATATTAGGGACCTGTCCGATGAGGTCACCATGACAATGGGGGGTAGACTCATATATTGGCCAATGTATGCCAAGAACCTCGGATATGATGGATAATTACATTTATTATAATTCTAATGGTTGTATGGTGCACCTGCGCTCTTGTTCCTATATTATAGTACTAAGGGCCCAATTCAGAGTTGATCGCAGCAGCAAATTTGTTAGCAGTTGGACAAAACCATGTACACTGCAGGGGGGGGCAGATATAACATGTGCAGAGAGAGTTAGATTTGGGTGGGGTGTGTTCAAACTGAAATCTAAATTGCAGTGTAAAAATAAAGCAGCCAGTATTTACCCAGCACAGAAACAAAATAACCCACCCAAATCTAAATCTCTCTGCAAATGTTATATCTGCCACACCTGCAGTGCACATGGTTTTGCCCAACTGCTAACAAATTTGCTGCTGCGAACAACTCTGAATTAGGTCCCCAGTCTCATCAAGGTAGCACATCCCATTATAAGAAGATAGAGTGTGCAGTCCAGCCCCCACCCCCAATACAACTCCGGTCTTGTCTGTAGGAAAATTGTTGGGCTGGAGTTAAAAGTAAATTTTGCATTGGTTTAAGAGCCCTCTACACAGTATTGGATTCCCATCACACTTAAGCTGGACTTGGTAAGTAAAGATTGGGTAGAGCAACTGAAGGAAGCATTGGCACACCTGGAGTAGAACCACCTGAAGTTCCAAAACCACTAAGCAAACCTTGGATACTATCCAGATGTAAGAACAATTTTTGCAGGTACTGCATCACTTGCCTCTGTGCAGACTCCTGACTCTCAAGGTGGGTCACCAGATTTTGCACAGATTCTGCATACTGAGATTGATCCCTCATTGGACCCATCAGGCCAGTGCGAACTTGAGGATTTTGTTTGGTCTGGAGCTGCGTGAATGACGGAACTGTGTTAGAAGGGGATTGTTGGAAACTTGAGGGCTTAGGGCCTAATTCAGCATGGATCGCTATTCAGAGAAATCGCAACTTGAGTGATTTTCAAATGACTGCGCATGCGTAGAATTCACATTGCGCACACGTGAGGGGTAATATTGACAGAAAATGCGTACAGATTGTAATCACAATGTAGTCGTTGTTTGACTGACAGGAAGCCGGCATTTCTGGGCGGAAGCGTGCCGTTTTCTGGGTGTGTCAGAAAAAACGCAGTCGTGCCCAGGTGTTTTGAGGGAGGGTCTCTGACATCAGCGCAGACCACTTCCAGGCCGTCTCAGTCACAGATTATTGGCAAATGTAACAGAAAAAATCTGACACCCAAGGCGCAAAACACACTTCTGCAGCCACCTGGGAATTATGCAAAAGACAGATTCAAACCGTAAATTCCCAAGTCTAAAGCGCTTAGTGTGGTTTCATACAGAAAGGATTATTTTTTTGATACTTATGTCCATATAATTTCTTTAGATGACGCACTCTTCTGTCTTTCTCAGATGTGACCTATTTCTTGTCTCAGATAGGTCACCATATATATAAAAAGGAAATAATACAAACACATAGTGTAATACGTCCCATATCATAGGATAAAATTCATTTCCATCAAGGATCTGTACAACAATGTGTACCGGGCTCACAATATATCATGTGTGATTCCACATATAAAGGTATCTTTAACAACTGGTGTAATTTTTTCTCAGATGAAGATGCGTACCATACTCACTCTCAATCAAATGATAATCCCCCTTTCTCTGTTTCTTTATGGAGTGTTTTTCAAGCCTACACTCCTCTGCATACAAAATAGATGCGATGATGACTTAAAAAGTACGGACAACTTTTATTCACGCCATACACATTACAAATATAAAAATATATACACCAGTGCTGAAAAAAATGGGTGTACATTGTATGACACATGCAATCCACTCTATAAACAGATACTTGTTTACCAGCTCAGCCATCAGCCAAAAACGGTGCAGCCGGTCTGATGTTGCTCACAAATACAGCCTCAAGAGGGACACCTGTGTCAACAAACACCCGCACTCTTCCAACGTGTTTCTACCCGTGTCGGGTCTTTGTCAAGGAACAAGAGTGCCTAGAACTTAATCATATTTAAACCTGCCCGCCGGAAATTGAACTGCACGCTCACTACATGACTGTGGCGGGTAACCATGGAGACGGGTTCTCTCTCTGCCCGGATACGTGTCACGTATCGCTATGGTGGCACATATAAACATCCATTGTTCAGAGGCCGGTAACCATAGAGACACAATCCCTGTGCTGAACAAGTATACACCTCGCGTCACCATGGGAATGGATTGTAAACTTCTGCGCGGCATCTAGCCCCTATCAGAGTCAGTCCCATGGTGCGTTCCTGTTCTCGGATGCGTAACCGATTACCATTCCTATATAGAATTAGTACCCGGGAGCCTATATTAACTTAGCATCTCCTCCGCTCTTATAACAACGGACTAATTCTCATTCGTCCCCTTTATGGGCTATATTTTCTGGAGTTCTATAAATCTTAAAGCACAATATCTCTATTGAAGCTGTAAATATGCATCAGGAGTTGGTACAATAAACATACTTCAAAAACCCATCATTTTTAAGAATTACTTTAAAAACATCTCAAAACAAATCTCACAGTAACCACCGTAACTCAAACTCCTAATTCAGACCATTTGGTACCATTGTGTTTAGATAAAAAATCCACCTCATTTCACTTTTGGATAATCTGGTGTCCTTATTATTATTCCTCCATTGATCTTTTATTGCTTCTATGCCCCAGAAAGCTGTAATATGATCAGTGCAACTATCATGTTTTTCTTTAAAGTGGAGCGAAAATGGGTGAGTAATCATTCCCTTTCTGATATTCCGTATGTGTTCAGCCCATCTAATTTTCAAAGATCTACCAGTTTTGCCCACATATTATTACAAGAGCACTGTATAGCGTAAACACATTATTTGCTATTACAAGTCATGAATTGGCGGATTTTAAATTCCTTGTTATTTATGTTGAAAACAGTTAGGGGTATATGCAATTGCGGTCGAACTCCCGAAAATGTCGAAAAACAGGAGTTTTTCGCTAAAAAAAAAAAAAAATCGACAATGCAATACAGTACTTTTCATTAAAAAAAACGGACTTTTCAAATTCAACTTTTTGAAATTCGACATTTGACAAATTCGACATTTCTGCAATGGTACAAATGCGGCTTTTCGACAAAAGTATATTCAATTGAAGAATGTAAATTCAACAACAGTGCTTTTTGACAGTAAATTCGTCATTTTCAATCCGCCTCACTTTGCTGGCGGAATGTAATAAAAAAATTTAAAAACATGTTTTTTTTGTGGTTTTTTTTATTGCTAATAGAATATCTATTTATATTAGAAGGGATTAGGTACTTGGTTTGTCTATTTAGGAGGCACAAGTATTATTTATAAATATTTAAAAATATTTTTTTTTTATATGGAATGGGTTAAAAACCCGAAAAAAAAATTGCGTGGGGTCCCCCCTCCTTAGCATAACCGGCCTCAGGCTCTTTGAGCCGGTCCTGGTTGCCAAAATACGGGGAAAAAAATGACAGGGGATCCCCCGTATTTTAACAACCAGCACCGGGCTCTGCGCCTGGTCCTGGTGCAAAAAATACGGAGGACAAAAAGAGTAGGGGTCCCCCGTATTTTTTGTACCAGCACCAGGCTCCACTAGCTGGACAGATAATGCCACAGCCGGGGGACACTTTTATACCGCTCCCTGCGGCCGTGGCATTAAATACCCAACTAGTCACCCCTGGCAGGGGTACCCTGGAGGAGTGGGGACCCCTTCAATCAAGGGGTCCCCCACAGCCACCCAAGGGTGAAGCCCGAGGCTGTCCCCCCATCCAAGGGCTGCGGATGGGGGGCTGATAGCCTTGAGTAAAATGAAAGAATATTGTTTTTTGCAGAAGAACTACAAGTCCCAGCAAGCCTCCCCCGCAAGCTGGTACTTGGAGAACCACAAGTACCAGCATGCGGGGGGAAACTGGCCCACTGGTACCTGTAGTTCTACTGCAAAAAAAATACCCAAATAAAAACAGGACACGCACACCTTGAAAGTACAACTTTATTACATACATGTCGACACACACACATACTTACCTATGTTGACACGACGTTCGGTCCACTTGTCCAAGTAGAATCCACGGGGTGTACCTGAAAATAAAATTATACTCACCTAAATCCAGTGTCCTGTGATATTTGTAATCCACGTACTTGGCAAAATAAAAAAACGTATTTACCCGATCCACACAGACTGAAAGGGGTCCCATGTTTACACATGGGACCCCTTTCCCCGAATGCTGACACCCCCGTGACTCCTGTCACAGAGGGTCCCTTCAGGCAATCAGGGAGCGCCACGTCCTGGCACTCTCCTGATTCCCTATGCGCGTCTGAGCTGGCAGACAGCGCATCGCACAGCACCTCCATTAGTTTCAATGGTGGGAACTTTGCGGTCAGTGGTGGGGTTACCCGCGGTCAGCGGCTGACTGCGGGTGACCTCACCGCCGACCGCAAAGTTCCCACCATTGAAGATAATGGAGGGGGCTGTGCGATGCGCGTCTGACAGCTCCGACGCGCATACAGCCAATCAGGAGAGTGCCACGACGTGGCGTTCCCCAATTGACTGAAGGGACCTTCTGTGACAGCAGTCACGGGGGGTCTCTGCATTCGGGGAAAGGGGTCCCATGTGTAAACATGGGACCCCTTTCAGTCCGTGTGGATCGGGTAAATGCGTTTTTTTGTTTTGCCAAGTACGTGGATTACAAATATCACAGGACACTGGATTTAGGTGAGTATTAAGTTTATTTTCAGGTACCCCGGATTCATCGACATTGGAGACGTGGCAGTCGGTGTGTCAACATAGATAAGTATGTATGTGTCAGCATGTGTGAAATAAAGTTGTATTTTCACGGTGTGCGTGTCATGTTTTTATTTGGGTATTTTTTGCAGTAGAACTACAGGTACCAGCGGGCCCGTTTTCCCCGCATGCTGGTACTTGTGGTTCTCCAAGTACCAGCTTGCGGGGGAGGCTTGCTGGGACTTGTAGTTCTTCTGCAAAAAAACAATATTCTTTCATTTTTACACATGGCTATCAGCCCCCCATCCGCAGCCCTTGGATGGGGGGGGACAGCCTCGGGCTTCACCCCTGGCCCTTGGGTGGCTGGGGGGGACCCCTTGATTGAAGGGGTCCCCACTCCTCCAGGGTACCCCGGCCAGGGGTGACTAGTTGGGTATTTAATGCCACGGCCGCAGGGAGCGGTATAAAAGTGTCCCCCGGCTGTGGCATTATCTGTCCAGCTAGTGGAGCCCGGTGCTTGTACAAAAAATACGGAGGACCCCTACTCTTTTTGTCCCCCGTATTTTTTGCACCAGGACCAGGCGCAGAGCCCGGTGCTGGTTGTTAAAATACAGGGGATCCCCTGTCATTTTTCCCCCCGTATTTTGGCAACCAGGACCGGCTCCAAGAGCCCGAGGCTGGTTATGCTTAGGAGGGGGGACACCACGCAATTTTTTTCGGGTTTTTTACCGATTTTTGTACCATCTGAAAAGTCGATTCAAAATCCGTCAATTGGTCCGTTTTTCGACAGCGGGACTGTCGAATCCATTTTTTATTGAATATGCCGAATTCCGGCACCCACCGGCCGGAATTCGACGGTCGAATTGTGTCGTATTTAAAAACGGGCGAAAAATTGCCGCAATTCGCCAGGAATTGCATATACCCCTTAATGTCTTTGTTTCAGAGGGGCAACTTTTGCACATACTGCAATCCCCACATCTATGGAACCCCTTCCTTACCATACCCCCTATAGGTTTATCAACATAGGCATTAGTGGTCAATTTCTCTTTTAAATTAGGTGCTCTTCTATATAAAAATTTTGGTTAATCCGGTAGGATGGTAATTAAAAATGGATCCCGTTTTAAGAGATGCCAATTTTTTCAGAAAATATTAAACAATATGCTTATGGTGACCAGTAAAACCAGTACTAAAGGACAAGTTAAACTGGGTGCTCGTCTGGATAGTTCCTTTTGTTGACAATAGTTCACCTCTATCAATTTTGGATACCTCCTCCAATGTATTTTGTAAATTGCATGGTTTATAACCTATCTCAATGAATTTTTTCTTCATCTTTCCAGCCTCTACCTCATAATCTTTAATAGTTGAGCAATTGCGTCTCAAGCGAGTAAACTGGCCCTTAGGCACATTTTTGAGCCAGTTAGATAAATGATTGCTCTGAGTACTTATATATACGTATTGGAGTCTGTAGATTTGGTATTAACTGAGGATTCTATGCGATTATCCTCAATATAAATATTTAAATCTAAAAAAAATGGATGTTAATCTTACTCTGATTAAAACTTAATTCAATGCCTAAATCATTATCATTCAGATACTTAAAAAAGTATTCTAGATCTTTAAGGTCCCCCTTCCAAATGAAAAGAACATCATCAATGTACCGCCACCAACTAACCAGGTTCGCCCTCCAGCTATGTCCATTCCAAACAGAAGTGTCCTCCCATATGAACATGAAAATGGTAGCATAGCTGGGGGCGAACCTGGTCCCCATGGCGGTACCAACTTCTTGAATATAATAATCACCATCAAAATTAAAATAATTATTTTGCAAGATGAATGTAATTCTGGTTAATATAAACTCACACATATTTGAATCCATATCTGTGCCCATCAATGTTTTTCTTACAGCCTCAACACCATCTGTGTGCTTTATAATAGTGTATAGGGACAAAACGTCCCCTGTCACCAGAATCATGTCATCTTCCCAATTGATCTCTTTCAATTTATTGAGGACATCTCTTGTATCCTTCAGATGCAATCTACCTTTAAGTACCAAAGGTTGCAGCTGAAAATCTATATAAATGTGACATGTTGGCCGTGATGGAATTCGTCGCTGCTACTTTGGGACTTTCAGCTGCAACCTTTCGTTCTCAGTTACGCATCCGAGAACAGGAACGCACCATGGGACTGGCTCTGATAGGGGCTAGATACCGCGCAGTTTACAATCCATTCCCATGGTGACGCGAGGTGTATACTTGTTCAGCACAGATATTGTGTCTCTATGGTTACCGGCCTCTGAACAACGGATGTTTATATGTGTCACCATAGCGATGCGTGACACATATCTGGGCAGCGAGAGAATGCGTCTTCATGGTTACCCGCCACCTGCATGTAATGAGCATGCAGTTCAATTTCCGGCGGGCAGGTTTAAATATGATTGAGTTCTAGGCACTCTTGTTCCTTGACAAAGACCCGACACGGGTAGAAACACGTTGGAAGAGTGCGGGTGTTTGTTGACACAGGTGTCCCTCTTGAGGCTGTTTGTGAGTAACATCAGACCGGCTGCACCATTTTCGTCCGACGGCTGGGCTGGTAAACAAGTATCTGTTTACAGAGTGGATTGCATGTGTCATACAATGTACACCCATTTTTTTCAGCACTGGTGTATATATTTTTTATTTTTGTAATGTGTATGGTGTGAATAAAAGTTGTCAGTACTTTATAAATCATCATCGCATCTATTTTGTATGCAGAGGAGTGTAGGCTTGAAAAACACTCCATAAAGAAACCGAGATAGGTGGATTACCATTTGATTGAGAGTGAGTATGGTACGCATCTTCATCTGAGAAAAAATTACACCAGTTGTTAAAGATACCTTTATATGTGGAATCACACATGATATATTGTGAGCCCGGTACGCATTGTTGTACAGATCCTTGATGGAAATGAATTTTATCCTATGATATGGGACGTATTACACTATGTGTTTGTATTATTTCCTTTTTATATATATGGTGACCTATCTGAGACAAGAAATAGGTCACATCTGAGAAAGACAGAAGAGTGCGTCATCTAAAGAAATTATATGGACATAAGTATCAAAAAAGAATCCTTTCTCTATGAAACCACACTAAGCGCTTTAGACTTGGGAATTTACGGTTTGAATTGGACAGATTATTGGCAGCCTCAGACCTACTCACATTTGTTCAGACGGCAAAGTTTCTTCGATGTTCTGGGAATTGCATATGTATCTACATGTAGCTAGGAATCTGCGATGCATTCACACTTTTGCATGGGGTGTTTTTTCTTCCTGTCATGGCGGCGCCTTTCTACTCGCAGACAACTGCAATTTCTCTGAATAGTGATCCATGCTGAATCAGGCCCTTAATCCAATTCCTACTCATTGACTAATGACGTGGTGAACAAGAAACTCTGAGAGTGAGTAAAAGTACTTGATGACACAGGATAGCCAACTGTAGATGTATCGAAGCAACCCGGCTTAGAGCTCTGGACCATGACACACAGAAGATATTTCTTTTAAAACGGTAAAACCATCAACTGATGGAAAATGTAACTAAACCATATGTACTGTATGTGAAAGAAAGATACCAGCATTGTGTGAAATACCATCTGCATTTAGGTGCACAGACGAATCGAATCTACCACAAAAAAAGATGGGTTGCAGATATTACCAACAATTTTATGCATCCCAGTCCTCTACAGCCATAACAATGGAAAAGGGTAAACTTTCAATGCATGCTGTTGGGAAGTTGTTTTAAACCTTTGAGAGGGATAAAGTGGAGAAGTTGTCCATAGCAATACATCAGCTTCTGTCATTGATAGACTGTGCTAGATAAATGATAGCTAATAGATCTCATAACTCTTCCTAAAGACTCTATTTCAAAACCTGACATTCAGGAGGACATGTACTAAGCAGTGATAAAAGTGGAGAAATGAGCCAGTGGAGAAGTTGCCCATGGCAACCAATCAGCATTTACGTAACATTTATAATTTGCATACTATAAAAGTATACAGAGCAGCTGATTGGTTGACAAGGGCAACTTATCCACTGGCTCACTTCTCCACTTTTATCACTGCTTAGTACATGTCTTCCTAAGTCAGGGCCAGCTCAAGGGCTGTTTGAACAGAGCAGCTGCACGGGGCCACCACCCCACAGGGAAAGTAGTGCGGCTGTCTAGACTAATGACTATACCAACCATTTGGTCCTCTTCCAACCAACGTGCTAAAGCCTGCTTGCCGGCTGATGATGTAAAAGATGTCAGTTCACAGAGCATAGACACTGTGGAGCCCAGACACTGTGGAACACTCCAGGACAGGCATGGTAATCTTCGCTACATAACCACCTGAGACTAATTATCTCCTCCCTCTCACCGGAGCCTCCATGGCTCATCTCACAGCTTTTGGCAAAAACCAGGGCTGTGCGATATTCTGCAGAAGGAGGAGGATGTATTGCAGCTTCCCACTTGTCCTCATGCACATTTTTAAATATTACTAATTTTAGGTGGCGATGGAACTTTAAATTAAATAAACCCCCACACCTGTACCCTGACCTGAAAGGGAATACCTTATTACGGAACTAATGTAATTACATACCTCCCAACTTTTATTAGTCCAGAGGAGGGACTCTTTTGCACGGTGTAGCAGCAACTGCCCAAAAAGGAGGCATGGTCTTGGTAAGAGGGACTGTGGCTTTGCGAGACCACCTTCTACGCCT
Source organism: Pseudophryne corroboree (assembly GCF_028390025.1). Lineage (NCBI taxonomy): Eukaryota > Metazoa > Chordata > Amphibia > Anura > Myobatrachidae > Pseudophryne > Pseudophryne corroboree. The sequence goes on from NC_086444.1 coordinate 215,061,226, forward strand.
TCCCTTTTTCGCTGTGAGCTGCTGGCCATGCCTCCTGTCCCTCTGTCTTCTGTGAACAGACGCTGTGTGCATGCATACAGCATCTATTCACCGCTGCTCTACAGCAGAACAGCGAGTGACAGAAGCCTCCCAAATGCCCCACCACCACCGTGGGATACAGGGACAGTTTGGAGGTATGTAATAATTATTATTAAACTTTATTCACAGGGTGTCACAAGTGGTCCGCATTGCCCTACGAAGGGAAATTAATAGAAGTGAAAACAGTTATTACATATTGAACCTGATTGTGAGATGCACATACTGTAGTGGCATAAGATCATGCAACATCATCTATTGGCAGCTGCCTGTCTGCAAGTTTATTCCGCTGCAAACTCCTTTTCTTGTATGCATCCATGTGGCTGAATGTGCAAGGACAGAGATGCCCACTTTTACAGCCTGAGTCAGAGGTGGTCGCTATGGCACTAGCGACTGCGTCTTTTGCTACTGCTGCAGCTGGTTGTTGTCCTACTGAGACTCCCACTAGCTGTGGTGCTAATCCACCATTGTGCGTACAAAGAAGCACCATCAGACATTCGGGGAGATGTACTAAGCAGTGAAAAGAGTGGAGAAGTGAGCCAGTGGAGAAGTTGCCCATGGCAACCAATCAACTGCTCTGTATAATTTTATAGTATGCAAATTATAAATGTTACTTCAATGCTGATTGGTTGCCATGGGCAACTTCTCCACTGGCTCTCTTCTCCACTTAGTACATCTCCCCCATTGTCCTATTGTACCAACCCTATGAAAGAGCAGAATGTCCATGTGAACATAGATGCAGTTGCTGACTGTGTCACACCAGTGACTGGCTAGTCAGCAGCCAGAAACACATCTTTGGGCCTGATTTAGAAATGGACGCTGCATCTACAGATGTGCCCCTGCTCATCCATCACACGAACGGGTCGCAGGTGTGAATTTGCCATGATTGCAATTATTTGTGCCTGTTTGTGGCAAATTCATGAGAGCATGCGCACCATGTGATCCTATGGATCTGAATGTTCAAGGGCATGCTATTTGCAACAAACACTCCGCGATTGTTGATAAAGCTGAGCTTGGACACATCTGCTGCAGCTGTGGAAAAATACGCTAATGCCGCAGTACAGTAGGTGTCTTGTGTAAATAGACGACTCCTGATGCTTATCTGATCCGCTGCTGTATCTAATGACGCAGCATTGGACCATCTACGTGACCATTAGTCATCTGAGTAACCTTCATATTTCTCAGGATGGATGGAAAATTCACACTGCTGAAGCCAGTGAACCCTGCTTCAAAATTACATGCAACTTGAAATCAGACCCACTATATATAGCAGCATTGTCAGGGCGTGGCTTTATGGGGAAGGGCATGGCCACAGAATAATACCAATTCACATTACACTGCACAGTAGCATTCATTAGTCACATTACACCGCACAGTAGCGTTCATTAGTCACATTACACCGCCCAGTAGCGTTCATTAGTCACATTACACCACACAGTAGCATCCATTAGTCACACTACACCGCACAGCAGCGTTCATTAGTCACATTACACCGCACAGTAGCGTTCATTAGTCACATTACACCGCACAGTAGCGTCCATTAGTCACACTACACCGCACAGTAGCGTTCATTAGTCACATTACACCGCACAGTAGCGTTCATTAGTCACACTACACCGCACAGCAGCGTTCATTAGTCACATTACACCGCACAGTAGCGTCCATTAGTCACACTACACCGCACAGTAGCATTCATTAGTCACATTACATCGCACAGTAGCGTCCATTAGTCACATTACACCGTACAGTAGCCTCCGTTAGTCACATTACACCGCACAGTAGCATCCACTAGTCACATTACACCGCACAGTAGCGTCCATTATTCACATTACACCGCCCAGTAGCGTTCATTAGTCACATTACACCACACAGTAGCATCCATTAGTCACACTACACCGCACAGCAGCGTTCATTAGTCACATTACACCGCACAGTAGCGTCCATTAGTCACACTACACCGCACAGCAGCGTTCATTAGTCACATTACACCGCACAGTAGCGTCCATTAGTCACACTACACCGCACAGTAGCATTCATTAGTCACATTACATCGCACAGTAGCGTCCATTAGTCACATTACACCGTACAGTAGCCTCCGTTAGTCACATTACACCGCACAGTAGCATCCACTAGTCACATTACACCGCACAGTAGCATTCATTAGTCACATTACACCGCACAGTAGCGTTCATTAGTCACATTACACCGCACAGTAGCGTCCATTAGTCACACTACACCGCACAGTAGCGTTCATTAGTCACATTACACCGCACAGTAGCGTCCATTAGTCACATTACACCGCACAGTAGCGTCCATTAGTCACATTACACCGCACAGTAGCGTTGATTAGTCACATTACACCGCACAGTAGCGTTCATTAGTCACATTACACCACACAGTAGCATCCATTAGTCACACTACACCGCACAGCAGCGTTCATTAGTCACATTACACCGCACAGTAGCATTCATTAGTCACATTACACCGCACAGTAGCGTCCATTAGTCACACTACACCGCACAGTAGCGTTCATTAGTCACATTACACCGCACAGTAGCGTTCATTAGTCACACTACACCGCACAGCAGCGTTCATTAGTCACATTACACCACACAGTAGCGTCCATTAGTCACACTACACCGCACAGTAGCATTCATTAGTCACATTACATCGCACAGTAGCGTCCATTAGTCACATTACATCGCACAGCAGCGTTCATTAGTCACATTACACCGTACAGTAGCCTCCGTTAGTCACATTACACCGCACAGTAGCGTCCACTAGTCACATTACACCGCACAGTAGCGTCCATTAGTCACATTACACCGCACAGTAGCGTCCGTTAGTCACACTACACCACACAGTAGAGTCCGTTAGTCACACTACACCACACAGTAACCTTCATTAGTCACATTACACTGCACAGTAGCATTCATTAGTCATATTACACCGCACAGTAGCGTCCATTAGTCACATTACACCGCACAGTAGCGTTCATTAGTCACATTACATCGCACAGTAGCGTCCATTAGTCACATTACACCGCACAGTAGCGTTCATTAGTCACATTACACCGCACAGTAGCGTTCATTAGTCACATTACATCGCACAGTAGTGTCCACTAGTCACATTACACCGCACAGTAGCGTTAATTAGTCACATTACATCGCACAGTAGGGTTAATTAGTCACATTACATCGCACAGTAGCGTTCATTAGTCACATTACATCACACAGTAGCATCCATTAGTCACATTACACCGCACAGTAGCGTTCATTAGTCACATTTCACCGCACAGTAGCGTTCATTAGTCACATTACACCGCACAGTAGCCTCTGTTAGTCACATTACACCGCACAGTAGCGTTCATCAGTCACATTACACTGCACAGTAGCATTCATTAGTCACATTACACCGCACAGTAGCCTCTGTTAGTCACACTACACCGCACAGTAGCCTCTGTTAGTCACACTACACCGCACAGTAGCGTTCATTAGTCACATTACACCTCACAGTAGCTTTCATTAGTCACATTACACCGCACAGAAGCCTCTGTTAGTCACACTACACTGCACAGTACCCTCTGTTAGTCACATTACATCGCACAGTAGCGTTCATTAGTCACATTACACCGCACAGTAGCGTTCATTAGTCACATTACACTGCACAGTAGCCTCTGTTAGTCACACTACACTGCACAGTAGCCTCTGTTAGTCACATTACATCGCACAGTAGCGTTCATTAGTCACATTACACCGCACAGTAGCGTTCATTAGTCACATTACACCGCACAGTAGCGTTCATTAGTCACATTACACCGCACAGTAGCCTCTGTTAGTCACACTACACTGCACAGTAGCCTCTGTTAGTCACATTACATCGCACAGTAGCGTTCATTAGTCACATTACACCGCATAGTAGCGTTCATTAGTCACATTACACCGCACAGTAGCCCCTGTTAGTCACATTACACCGTACAGTAGCCTCCGTTAGTCACATTACACCGCCCAGAAGTGTTCATTAGTCACATTATACCGCACAGTAGCGTCCATTAGTCATATTACACGGTACAGTAGCGTTTGTTAGTCACATTACACTGCACAGTAGTGTTCATTAGTCACATTAGACCGCACAGTAGCGTCCATTAGTCACATTACACGGTACAGTAGCGTTTGTTAGTCACACTACACCGCACAGTAGCGTTAGTCACATTACATCGCACAGTAGGGTTAATTAGTCACATTACATCGCACAGTAGCGTTCATTAGTCACATTACATCGCACAGTAGCATCCATTAGTCACATTACACCGCACAGTAGCGTTCATTAGTCACATTTCACTGCACAGTAGCATCCATTAGTCACATTACACCGCACAGTAGCGTTCATTAGTCACATTACACCGCACAGTAGCCTCTGTTAGTCACATTACACCGCACAGTAGCGTTCATTAGTCACATTACACCGCACAGTAGCATTCATTAGTCACATTACACCGCACAGTAGCCTCCGTTAGTCACACTACACCGCACAGTAGCCTCTGTTAGTCACATTACATCGCACAGTAGCGTTCATTAGTCACATTACACCTCACAGTAGCTTTCATTAGTCACATTAAACCGCACAGAAGCCTCTGTTAGTCACATTACACCGCACAGTAGCTTTTATTAGTCACATTACACCGCACGGTAGCGTTTATTAGTCACATGACACAGCAGAGTAGCCTCTGTTAGTCACACTACACTGCACAGTAGCCTCTGTTAGTCACATTACATCGCACAGTAGCCTCTGTTAGTCACACTACACTGCACAGTAGCCTCTGTTAGTCACATTACATCGCACAGTAGCGTTCATTAGTCACATTACACCGCACAGTAGCGTTCATTAGTCACATTACACCGCACAGTAGCGTTCATTAGTCACATTACACCGCACAGTAGCCTCTGTTAGTCACACTACACTGGACAGTAGCCTCTGTTAGTCACATTACATCGCACAGTAGCGTTCATTAGTCACATTACACCGCATAGTAGCGTTCATTAGTCACATTACACCGCACAGTAGCCCCTGTTAGTCACATTACACCGTACAGTAGCCTCCGTTAGTCACATTACACCGCCCAGAAGTGTTCATTAGTCACATTATACCGCACAGTAGCGTCCATTAGTCATATTACACGGTACAGTAGCGTTTGTTAGTCACATTACACTGCACAGTAGTGTTCATTAGTCACATTAGACCGCACAGTAGCGTCCATTAGTCACATTACAC